>NC_056476.1:15622293-15800255 GCF_008729295.1 Plectropomus leopardus
CACTCGTGCTACACTTTTAGTAGACTCTTTAGTAGAAAGTAGAGCTAAAGTCATGTATGGGGGCATCCAGGTAAATATTAACAATATTTGTTGAAAGGCAGATTCCTGTTGACTTTTTATTCACACCGGAGGCATGGCACTAGGGATCACGATGTTGGTATGACCATCCAGTCTGACTGTTATCACTGTATTAAATGGGTGTTATCAGTGGTTATCAGCATCATAGATATTGGTAACAGAGGCTCTTCTAAACCTAGTATTAGATTCATAATGCTGTTATCAGATAATTAAATAGACATGTTTATTGCTAGGCAGCAAACAAACACAGGACTTTCAACCACGAGACTGAGGTTTGTGTCCCATCTGGAACCAAAAGTCAACACTGAGTTCTTTTAACTAATCTGTGTTATAAGCATACTTGTTTTAAGCCAAACCACAATCTTAATCAAAGGTGGCTGTGGCTCAAGAGGTAGAGCGGACACTAAACAGCTGGAAGATCAGTTCAACCCCTGGCCATTGCAGTCTACATATTGAAGAGTCCCTGGGCAAGATGCTGAGCTGCAAATTGCTCCCTATAGCTGAGGCATCAGTGTGTGAGTGAATGTGAATGTTTGTCACCAGTGAATGAATGTTTGGAGAATGGATGAATGATGCTTGCGCTTTGAGTTGCACATAAATGCATATAAACGCTATATAAATGCAGTCCATTTACCATTTTTCTAAACCTACAACCATGTGATATTAGCGCCTAAACCTTATGCGTGAAAGCTAACAAAACTGCTACCAATGACAACAAATAATGGGCTGATAAACAGGCTGATAACAGCATTCTAAACCTATCTGTAAATGTAGCGTCTAACCCTTACCTATGAATCTGACAAGCACTGATAACCCCTGTGCTGTGCATCCTTTAGACTATTGTTTCAATATTATTTGTCAATGCTGTAATGATCACAAACAAAATTCTTTCTCTGAAATCCAAGCAAATAAAACCCAAACTATCTGGATGGCTAGATAAAAGTTAGTGAGAAAATATGTTACTTGTTATTTGGGAGAACCACCCCTTTAGTGCATCCATACAGAAGCACAGACCTCTGCCGCCACACAGTCACACACCGATACAGAGGGGATGATCTGGCATGTAATGGCCCCATGATTAAAGTGTATTGCGCTCACCTGCCCAAGTCCAATCAGGGCCTGTGCTGATTGCAGCAGCTTGCTGGAGACAAGCGATGGGAGACTGGTGTGCGAAGGGGGGGTGGGGGGGTTGTGGGGGCTTGGGGCTCCATCACTGGTGAAGTGACACTGTGGTGGTGCCATGGCAGGGCGGCAGGAAGCTGCAGCCCCGGGGAGGCTCCAGCTCCCGCTCTCCTCTCCACTCCTCTCTGGCCAGACGGGGTGAATCAATCATCTCCAAAGATGTCAGCATCTGCCCAAGCAATTTCAGATTGGAATAAATGGCAGATGGGGATGTTGTTCCCTCTGTTTAATCAGTTCCACCAAATGTGGTTTTATCTCTTATAAAATGAAACCATCTGTAGCACGTAGGTGTAAGGATCAAGTGAGGGAGGACGGAGGGAGAGGGTGACAGAGGGAGAGAGGAGAGACGTGTGTGTGTTTGGCGTGTGCGCATGTGTACGTGCATGTGTATGCTTCTTTAATGCGTGTGTGTTTTGCGTGTGCGTGGTGACGGAGGGCAGAGAGAGAGCAGGAACACTGTGAAACAGAAGCAGGATAGTGGGAGTGAAATAGGAGAAAAAAAGAGAAGCACTTATCCATTAAAAAGAGGGAAAATGTAATCTTACTGCGAGCTCACACCTCCACTCTAATCTCCTGTTTCTCCCTCACAGGAGTACCACCCAGGGGCCATCACCATTATATCTAGACCCATCTATTTCCTTCCCCGCCTCCAACCAGACACTGGGGCTGTAATTTGGTCCCCCTAGCCCCAGCCGAGGCAGAGACATCCCTGATAAATCCCCTTGTTTTTAACCAAGGATGATAGTGTGTAAGCATTATAGCTCTCAAAGCTCTTGCTTTAGGGATCGTCTTGGTAACACTTTACTTTAGGATGGCCTTATTCCAATGTGCAGTAAACTATGGAGAAGTCTAAGCAGGATACACAATAAAACTGTGTTTCAGTCAAAATCCTTTGATTACATTAAGTTTATGTAGACTGCAAGGCGACAACAATGTCAAAACAAGCTGCTACATCTGCACACTTGCTCTTACACGGTGTTGTTACACCCTCGTGAGCACATTATGCACAAGAGAGACTTCCATTAAGCGCAATAAAAGTAAAGTGTTACTAGGGTTTTATGCAAGGTGGAGAGAGGGAAGATAAGAGAGAAGGAAAAGAGATAGGTGTCGGGAGGGAGAGAGAGATACTGTAGGTAGCTGTGTCCCACTGTGTATGTTCTTCCCATGTTCTGCCTTATAGCTGCCATTAATGACAGACTGACGGGATAATTCACAGGGGACACAGGCGAGACATTTTATATCACTCACATCCCTGAAGAGAAGGCTGCGTATGTGGAACGATTTTGCCTGCAGACTCTCTTCGAACTGCATACATTTCTAAATTTTCTCACTCGTATTAAACAGTTTAAAAATTCTAAATGCATAAACACAGATGACAAATTTGAGAGGAACAATTTGAAATCAAATACAGAAATCACACGTCTAAAAAAGAAAGAAAGAAAAAAAAAAAAGGACTTTTATTCCCAGAGTGTCGACTGGAAGGCAGTCGGCTCTTTCTAGACTGCCAACATTAGGATTACACCCCTAGCCAACAACAAGTGATGGGCAAACTGTTCTTTGATCATTTTCTCAGCCAATCATTAAGCCTTATTTTTCCACTTGGCAAAAGACTTGTAAATCTTAATTGTTTTAGATTCATGACAATTATGATAATCAAAGTAAAACTGATAAACGCATACAGTATGTCAGTAATATTATATACTATAATACTCGTGTTATATGAATAAAAGATGAATGAATAAAATGCAAAAACAATTAGTCCAGATTTGTCAGATTTGGGGGATAAAGCTTGCTTTCAGCCAGCACTTTCTGCTTTATATTACATGTGTGCTTGGAGCTTTACTTCCAAATTAAGAAAATTAATTTAAAAGGGGATAGTAACAGGAAAAAATTTATATGAATTTATGACATTTAATTCAATAATAACATATTTTACTCTGTTACAAATTGTGCCCACTTTGATCATTATAATTAAATCATCTAATTATAAGCATAAAATTAATACAAATTAAATACAATGTCTGCCATTATTAATCCCTTTCTGTGAGGGGATTCAAATTATTCTAAGTTTCTGTATTCAACATATTTCCTTATTAGTTCATGTGGACACTTTCATTCAGAACCCTTGAATCTACCAAAAAAGACATACAACATATTTGTGAAAGTTTTCTGCTTTAAGCCATTATAATCCTAAAGAAAGCTTAGGGACATAATTTTCTTTAACATTCCTTGAATGTTCTGTACAGTTGCTGAAAGCAAGAATGTAGGTTTTTGTTTCAACATTGATGTGGACAAAAATGAAACTGGTGAATTCTGATTGTCAATAACTTAATTTCCTACATTCTGGTGAATTTCTTTGCATTCGTTTGTGTATTTTTTGCATCATTTAACAGTGTTAATGTCTTAAATTTTGTCGAAACAAAAGTTATCTGCACTTTCATGTTTTTTTGAGTGAGGCAAATGCAAATGCACATGTTCTAAATATAGGTTCGCTGTGTCTCCCCCAAAATATACACGCATGACTGAAAGACATGTCATGAGCACAGATTTTCCTTCCATCTCTATGTGAAAACAATTAAGAAAGCTGTGAGTCGTTTGGTGTAATGATATTTAAAAACATCAGTTGTGAGGGGATGATGGAAAATACTGTTAGTTTAACACAATAAAATAATTTATTGTTTCTCAAAAGCCAATATAAATAAAAACATAAATAAATTTTCAGCAGAGCTCCCTGTTGTTTACTGGAGTTTTATTTGCTGAGGCTAAGTGGTTTCATGCACACACAGCCTTTTTATTTATTACAGAGGAGGACATACCAAAGTCCTTCATCTGCTCTACTATATAAGCTGCTTTAATACTTAAGGACATATAAAATATTTTCAGTTATTAGTGGTGATTAGATGATGCCTCATTTATCTGTTTTTATATGCTGCAGTAGCAGAGAAAAAAACACAATATACATTATTTGTTCCACTTACGATTGCGTACATCGCTCCATATCAGAAGCGTTCTAATTAAATTTTCTGCTTGTTTTCAAGAGGCTATCTACTGACCCTTCCTCCATCCAACAGACCCCTGTCCCTGTCCTGCACCCTAATGTGACGAGATGTATTGCGATACAAGCTGCACCCACCATTTGTTCCAGAAAGTGACTTAGACTCATGCTGAGTGCTAAATGGATGCGATGAGAGCTCGCTATATCTGGACAGCACAGTTCACATCCACTTTATTTTCTGGTCTGGCTTTATTAATTTTTAATATTAACACAGACCAAAACGGCTCCCAGTATTACAAAGACAAAGAGACCCTCCACCACTAGCATTTTAAATTTATGTCAAGAGAAGCTCGGCCATTTCTCAAAAAATATATATATATTTTTAACCTATGAATCAACACGAGGCAATGCACAGTGGGTGCACATGAGCAGGAAAGAGTCGGATGAATTAATCGGAGGACAGCAATGAAACAAATATCACACAGGGAATCAATGGCACTCAATTTCACTCTTTCTGTCTTCTCTGTTCTGTCACCAAGTGGGATAATAGTGCTTCAGAGATGATTTGTTAATTAGACTGTCTAGACGTTGTTCAGTACAGCTGGCCAATTGGAGATGGTGGCGCATAAGTGTGTGTGACCATTAAAAGGATATCAGGCCAATCCCATCACCAGTGACAAATCAGATCCTGAGAGTAAAGAGGGGATGAGAGAGAAAGGTAACAAAAGAGAGACCAAGTGAACTGCAACCAATAAACTGATATTCACATCACAAGACTCGGGTAATTGCTGCTGTAAAAAGCGTTCCTCGTTTGTAGTACAGTGTCAGAAGGGGGAACTGTTTGACAGGACAGCGTGGTAATCAGTCATGTACTGATAACCCAAACCAACTGGTCCCACAGTTAAAAGGACAGAAACCCAGTTTGTGTTCCTCAGTCTGCAAATAGAGCCTATTAGCAACTGCTAGACATCCAGACGCACAGTCTGAATAATCACCTTGTGAAACCATCCCGGCTCGTCTTTTGTGTCACCCGTGTCGGCTTTTCTATTTCTATCTTCGCGGGACGAGGAGCCAATTTGGGGCTCCGGCAGGCCTTGAGACAGGCAGGTATACAGTCGGCAGGCAGGGAGGCAGGAGCTGCACAGAACGGAACAGCCAGCCATACATATGGATCAGGTCGACAGGCTGAGCATTAATGGCCTCCCTCTGGAATCTAAAACACCGGCACAGGCCAGAGAGGAGCTCCTGAGGGAAATCAGAATACCAGCAGCCATTCAGGTCAGCTTGTACGTGTTCGCCGCGTGTTACAGCTCCATTTTCCTCCCCCACCCACTCGCAGCCAGAGAGACAGAAATCCTTCTCTGAGGTGATTTATACGCTTGTATTATGAATTGAGTGCAGAGCATTGTTGACCACTTTATGGAATACAATTGGGTTTTCTGTTGAGAGCGACGTGTACAAGGGGTGAAATATGGTTTGGGTGAAGGGATTGGTTATGTGTGAAGACACAGTGCTGCTCTCACTGTCGGAGGAGTGTTCTTACATTATTTTTGTGGTATCTCTGCATTCTTGGAAACGTAAGTGGAAAAAAGCAGGTTGCACTTTGAGTAAGGGACTTTATTTTTTTCTTTTGCTGTTACTCACTATTGCCAGTGATCTCTCTGTCTTATAAACCCAACAGCGTGGTTGTAAAACATTGAGGCATGTTCTCGGGGCATTGTTGAAAGTCATGAAGGCGCTGACTGACTCAGGGTACAGTAACAAGTGAATGATTACACCAACTCAAAACATAACTCCTGTAACGTTGCAGACCGATTATACTGTTTATTGCAGTCTAGAAGAGTGTGGGATGGTTATTTGTTTTACTCAGTATTACTCTAATTAGTTTCAGACTCACCATTTTCTCACACCTCATTTTTTTTACCACTGTTCTGTATACATCAGAATTGACTGAGTTGAACCCATTTCTCACCCCATAAAAGCAGTGGGTGTTTTGTGAGGAACAAAGGGCTTTATCCGCTCCAGTTAAAGAATGCTGACAATTTGACTGCCATAAGCACGACTTGTGACCTTACTGAAGTGCCATTCCCTCCCACACACCCATCATATCAATACTGCCTATGTCCTCACCGCTCAAACTCTGGTAAGCTATGGCTTGTGACTAGAGCTCAACTTTGGTAGCAATACAGGAATGCTGATTGTATTGTTACAATGAGAAGAACCAGAATCTTTTGGATGAATGAGATGATATTTTACATGACAAAAAAGGCCTGTCGCAATCTAGAAATCCATTTTGTTTGGACACAAAGAGCTCACAAGAACAAGAATCGTTTCTGTAATGGCATTAAGAGGCAAGTTCTGGAGCAGCTCGGTTTACAAAAGACACAAGATGGGCAGAGAAAAGCAAGTTTACCAGCTCAAACCAGTGAAATTACTAAAATGCAGATGAAAAAATGTCAAAGGGCCAGTATGTAGGATCTGGGGCGATATATTGGCAGAAATTGAAAATACATATACACAACTATGCTTCATAATTTTACTATCACCTGATGCAAAGAATCAATGTGGTTTTTTTTTAACTGAAAATGAGTTGTTTATAGCTACACATGGAGCGGATTCTTCTTTTACACAATCCGCAGTGTTATTTCTACTACAGCCCTGAACAGACAAACCAAACTGGCTCTAGATAAAGCCATTCACATTTTCGTGTTGGCCACCGTAGTTCTCCTACACAATTTGCAAGCTCACCACTAGGTGCCACTAAATCTTACATACCAGACCCCTAAAAGAATACTCCCCCCTTCCCAAATAATCATTTTTATATCAATGACCCCATGTTATGCTGAAAATTTGGGAAGAACACCTTGTTTTTCTCAAATGCCCTCACGGTTAACAAAGAATCCAAATACGCGGAAAATTCTTGATAAATTGAAGTGAAAGAGGTCTATGTTTAACAACAGCAAAACAAAATTAATTAATCTTCTTCATTTTACGGCCCTCTTAAAGGACCCACTTTCATTTTGGCAAGGTTCATAACCCTTTTAGTGCACAGATTGATTCTATTAAACCAGAAACTGGCATTGATCACAGATGTTATGCAACACCTTAAACTGGAAAAATTAAGATTCACGTTAAGAGGTTCCTTTCAAATATTTCATAAGACTTGGCAACCCTTCATTGAATATGGACATGCTAGGTGATCATCTTAACCCTTTGTAAGTAATACTACTATGTCAATAATCACCATATACAGCAGCTTTGTACCTTTTGTATATTATTATATTATTTAACTGTTTTTGTAATTCACACATCATTTTGTGCAGCATTTTCTGTATGCCACCTTAAAAGGGGGGTTTCTTTGTTTTTGCATTCACTTTAGAGGCATGCTAATTCCAAATTCAATGTAATACTGGCTGATTAATTGATGGACAAATAATCATTTGGGGGTATAAGTATTCCTTTAATTTAGGTGAAGACGCTCAAAGTAATATTGCACAAGTCCACAGATCCGAAAAGAACAGACATTGCTTTCTAGCAGCTTCACAGATTGGAATCTGTTTCTTTGTTTTTTGGAGTTGAACTTTAGAAGACAGTGGGTCACATTCACAAACACTGTTTGAATTACAACAACGGAGAAACCTGAACTCTGAGTCAGAGCAGATTCTCCCTGCTCTGCACCGATAGCTGCGTGTGACTGGGTGTGTGAGCACATCCACACCTCTTCAACTCAACACTTCATCATTGATGGACTCCAACAGGTCACCACTTTTCTCTCCACTCTCCATCCAGCCATCCATTCCCATCATCATGCTTCTTTGCTCTGTCTTTATTGCTGTCCACTGTGTGCGTGTGTGTGTTGCGATGTGTGTGCCTGCTATAGATGAGGCAGGGATGGTTATGTCTTGACGCGGCAGCAGCAGCAGCAGCAGCAGCAGCAGCAGCGGCAGCCTGTGGAAACAAAGGCAGGGTGATTTATAGCCCCGTACTGAGAGCATAAATCACACCTGCAGCGCCGCGCCTTTAAACGCCCTGCGTCCTGACAGCATTTACCTTTTATAAATGATTGGGCTGAACCTCCCATGGAGCCTGAGACCACAAAGCTCACTCACTCCCCATCTAACTCTTCCTTTGTTTCACCTCTCTTTCTCCCTCCCTCTGTCTCATTTCAATTTTCCCTCCCTATCTATCTCACACGTCATCCTGTCGCTTTCGCCCGCATCTCTCTGCTCCTCGCATTCTCAGTCTCTGTCTAAACTTCACCCTCCTCCTTCTTCTCCCTTTCCTCCTATCTGTCCCCACCATGGCCTCCCTTTCTGCATTTGCGGGGCATGATGGGATGCTCCCAGTGGCGCCTCGTTCTGCGCTCACCCAGTGTCTGTAGGGGATATATTGCTAAAGCTGCTTAAAAGACGCCAGCGCTGCCACCACATCCACGGCCGTTAAGGAAATGAATGTGTCAGTCTCGGCCCTATCTGCCTTCCTCATGACCACTTTTGTGTGTGGCAAATACATAAGGGGGTGTGGGATAAACGGCGTACACACACACACACATAATGCCACACCTGTGCATCACGGAGGGAGTGTGAGGCAGGGAATACACAGCCCCAGCTGCAGGAGTGTGGCTACAGATAAAGGTGACGTCTTGAGGCCATTACTTATCCAGCACAGCGGCAAAGGTTTGCAGATATTATACCTGCTGTCTCCACATAATAGCTCTGGGTTGGGAGCCACACACACACACACACACACACACACATTCGGATACACACACACAAACAAAACAAGCACACACAACATGGTACACAGACAGGCCCACACCAATTCAAATTTATACACACTGCTTAATCACAAACACACACACACGGGCAGCACAGACGCACTCTGCGCGATACCTCGCCTCACTGAGTTAAAACAGATGAAAGAGCTGGTAAATGAAATCTGACTCAACAGTTTAAAATGCAGCACTGCAGCACTGCGAGCATCAGTAGAACAAAACGACAATATTTCTCAAAGCTGCCACAGCAACAACCAGCAGGAGCATCCAAATAAGGGTTTGTTTTAAGATCTCGCTTTTCTCGGGAGCGCCGCATGTAGCCTGGTACGGTGTGAGGAGGAATGTTTTCTGTGTAGCTTAAAAATCAGTTTGTGAGTGTAAAACATGCAGTATGATTTTGCCTTATTTTAGAACAGCGCAAGAACATTAGGCACTCATCATCAAAGTCGCAACAATGTAAAAAAAAAAAAAAAAAACACCGGATACATGTGAAGTGCTTTAAAAAGCCTGATAATGGAATTTCTTCAACAGTTTGTCAGACAAAAAAACATTCAAATATTATATTTCTTTATAATTTCTTTTTGATAATTAACAAATTATGAAAGAAACAGGTGCCCGGTGACACATTCATCCCAATAGTTGCTGTAGTTTCAACAGAAGTGTATTTATCCTGTATGTATTTTCAGTATGACTATGAGCTATTATGGATTTCTAACTAAATCCATTTTTACAGTGGAAAAGTTGACTAAATAACGTGATCCATTCCTGTTTTTTCTGTGAGATTTAATCTACAAATCATCATCTGAAAAAGTGTAATCACAGATATTTTAACATATTCTTTAAAAAAAAAAACATTCTATAATTCTAAGTGGAAATTAAATCAAGAACTAACTTCCACCTTGAGCAGAAACCATGTCATTATGTTTCTGCTAAAAAAAAAAAATAAATAAAAAAAATGCACAGTGGATTCATACCATCCATGCATTAGCGCTTCATTTAGTCCCAATTCCATCTGTTAAATCCTTACACACTTGATCTTCTCCCTCTAGCGCGGGGTTCTCATACAGTTCCAACTTTTCATGGCAGCGAATAAAAAAGAGAGACCCGGACAGACAAGATGAATCGAAACCCAGCCAGTCATTTCAGCTCCAGTTTGAATGTGACAGTTGTTCTTTGTATTTGCGTTGGACGGTCTACAGTGGAAACGAGAGATGCCCTGCAAATGTGAGCTATTCCGCTGCCAGGATGCCGGTTGTTCTACTGTAACTGAGCAGGAGCCTGTGTGTGTGCAGGAAATAAATACCAGCACCCTCGCAGCGAATAAAGCTTTGCAGATATCCTCAAGGTCTAAAGAGATTTTTTTTTTTATTTGTAACAGACAATCATAGTATATGTTTATTGAAAGAGGCTGTAAATGGCAATGCTTTATGAATTAGCAAGAACACGGATAGGGCTTTATGTTGTTGGCAGAAGGAGGTGTTTATCGACTGTCATGATCAACAGGGAGGGAGACGGAGGATGGCTGCTTGTCGTGCAAGTCCGCAGAAGATTGACAGATGTGACTTTTTCCCCCTTTGTGCAACCAAAGTGACTCACTCGGTAAGTGAGACTAATAATTGTGTTCAGTAACAAAGAGGAAAACCAAACGTTCCTTTTCTCTGAGAACGAGCCAAACCCCGAGCGAAGGCTAAGAGGCTAATGTTTGGCTGCTATTAGCATGCCCTCTGTTAGTCTTGTAGAGAGGCCTCGCATGTAGCAGACCTGACCTCCATGTTGAAAACTACACCTCGACACGGAGCAGGGCGTCTACTCCCCTGAACCTAACCTTGCTCTGTCTGAGGTAAGGGATCAGCAGAAGCGATGGTTCACTGTATACACACCCCACCTCCAATGTTTTCTGCCCTGGGTTAATTGGCTTGATTGTTGCCCTAGGCTATGGTGGATTCCGTGGGGCACTTTAAGCCTTGAAGCCGCTGGGGCATATAAAGCATTCAGATGGTATTAATTAACTATTCATAGGAGTCTAGCCCCTGCCTGAGGTATGTGTTTACCTCATCTTCATCACCCCAAGAAATGTCTCCTTTTATAGTTACTAAAGGCTACACCTCTTCATGAGTAAAGATTTCAGCAATGCAGTTAAAGTGATGTCAACCTTGCCCAGTCTGGTACGAACATTTACACAAGTGACACTTTTTTGGCCGCGCAAGAAGAAAATATGTTTATTTGAGTGAAAGCTCGACAATATTGCTTTGCCAAAGCCTCATAAAACAATAAAAATGGGCAGCGCGAAACGTGAGGAAATGCTGAACGTAGCTTGAAAGGTATGAAAATATAACCCTTTGATGGTCGAATCTGATGCAGAGTAAAGGCACCAGCTATCATTTAATGAGATGGTTTGCCTTGAGATTAAAAAACAAAACTTTTCAAATTAAGCACTGTTTGACCTGTGCCAGTTTTAAGCTGGAACGTGCTGATTAGGTAGAAAAACCTCCTCTATCAAGGAGTGACTCTTCTTAAATCACTTTTTTTCTAAGAGGAGTGTCTAGATTCCTGTCAGGCAGCAGCAACTCCTGCATGATGTCAAGACATGACTAAGGTGAAGCTGCCCTGACATTAACCTACCATTATCCATCTGTGTAATATTATACTCAGGGTTGTTACACATTTTTAACAACCAATTTTCAAAACTTTCCATAACTTTTCCATAATATTTTACCTCATTCCCACGACATCATCTAGTTTAAAACAGGGAGGTGTATACAGTGATCATAGGGTGCAACAATGAGACCTTGCATTGTAGCAAAAATGTAGCACGGTATATGGACTGCATTTGTATCTACACGTACAGAAAGCGTTGTAATGTTATCTAGTCTGGCTACAGCAGGTGTGAAATATGTTTCGATGTTAGCGGTCTATTGAGCGACATTTTGGTTGTCTCGATGCTTTTTCACTTTAGCATGACAGAGCTGTCCCACGTACAGTAAATGTCAGCTCTACTGGTGTAGAGCTGACATTTACTGTGGCTTGGCTCTACCCTTCTCGAAAATCAAACATGACTAAAAACACACTTGCAAGTCTTTCACGGATAAGCAAACTGCTAGCCCTTACTAACATTTCTTGCTAATTAGACACTACAGCCGCCAATTTTATTGTTATCACAAAGTCCAGGACATCGTAGTGGAAAGAAAAGTGGAACTGATTACCGAGGACCCCACTGGGACCCTTAAAAAACCTGAAATTTAAAAATTTGATTTTGGCAAGATTTTATTTTTAAGTTATTAATGCTATAATTTAATTGAAATTGGCTGAATAAATCTTTTGAACTTCAACTTTGGGTTAAAATGCTATGCTCATCACTGTCACTTTGGCCATTCAATCAGAGCAGAGGGACGAATACCGCAAAGACACACTGTCACAACTGACATGAACAAGTGCTAAACAACAACAGAGATATCTGTGGATTATATATATACATACACACACACACACATATATATATATATATACACACACACACGTTTCCTATCATGAGCCCACACAGACCAATGGGTCCCTCCTCTTTCCCTGCATGCTTCAGCCTTCCCATTATCCAGAACAAGTACTCTACCTTGTGCCGACATTTTTACTTCCATGGATATTGCATATCATAGCAACCAGATTCAACCAAAGTATCTCAGCTGAAAAAACGCTGCGCTTCCAAAGCACTGTCAAACGCTCCCAGCTAGGTGTTTTCTGAGGAGTGCTTTGTGTTTTCAGCAGGGCTAAAATGCTTTGGTGGACACAGGGTCTGAATGACCTGTGTATGCTGTTCAAGTGCCACCTTATACTGTTATGTCTTTCCCCAAGAAAAATAAAGGAAAGGGAAAGATAGTTAACTGAGTGGAAAAAAAATATATAAAAAGGTACATAGGAAAAACATGGATTCAGAAGGGAAGGGTGCGGGGCCCATAAAGAACGCTTATGCATAGGACCCAGAATTTGGTGCTATACCCCTGACAACATCAAGCACAATGAATGCATCATTAAAGACTGCGACAACGAACTTTGGATACTGTGATTTTGGAGTTAGTTAAAAGAGAGTATCAATCGCTCTATAAAATGCAGCTATCATTCTTGTTTATTGGGGCCTTTTGTGTTCAATGTGCTCAACAAATGAAAGTTGGAAATAATTTCCTTTCATTTTGGAAATAATTTCCTTTCATTTTTAAATTTAATATCTTTATTTACTGCAAGTAATATCACTTCTGCTGTATTCGACATTGCATATAGCATTTCTTGCTCCTATCCTGCAGCCCTACTGTATACACCAATTAGTATCATGTGATATGAGCGATATTTCAGGAGTCAGGCAGCGCAGCACTAGATTTTAGAATTAGTGATACAAGGAACATATTTCACATAATATTAGAAATGTTTGGGGAATTTTATGAACATATTTAAAAAAATATATAGTCAAAAAAATCAAAACTTTTCCAAAACATTTTATTAGGTCGAAACCGTTTAGAGTTTTTTTTTTTTTTTTTTTGATAACGTTCCCAGGAATATAATGACCATGGAAACCCTGAATATTACAAGGCTGAACCATATCAGCATCTAAGGGCCAATGAAGACTTCACCGTGCCATGCAGTGCTGACTTTTAGGGCATGGTAACAGTGAGGTGTACCCTGTCATGTCAGGTCATCTCAACCCCTTAACCTGTGCTGTGTCAGGCTGAGATCTCACAGCTCCAAAACTCTCCACAACTCTACAAAACTTCGCTCAGAAGCAGCAGGAGAAAGTAAAGTAGGACTGTAACCAAACCTCGTAATGAGCATGCACTGACGCCTATATATACAATCATATCCACTCTTACACACACAGCAC
Source organism: Plectropomus leopardus (assembly GCF_008729295.1). Taxonomy (NCBI): domain Eukaryota; kingdom Metazoa; phylum Chordata; class Actinopteri; order Perciformes; family Serranidae; genus Plectropomus; species Plectropomus leopardus. The sequence goes on from NC_056476.1 coordinate 15,636,187, forward strand.
TGCTGCAATAGCACAACATTTGTACGATAGCGTCGGCTGTTTACAATGAGTTTAGTCTCTCTTCCTCCTCCTCCTCCTCCTCCTCCTCCTAAACTGCACCTGCTGAAGTCTCCAGCCCTCTGCTACAGCTCGTATACATTTTGTGGCTCAACATCACAGGTAAAGAAATATATAAATAAATATAAACACTGGCACTGGAACACGTTTTCTCCCTCCCTCTCTCCCTCCCCTTTCCTCCCTCCCCTCCCCTTTCCTCCCTTTCCTCTCTCCTCTCCCCTACACTGAGAAGTAATGAGGGGCTACCTGTAATTACAAGCAGCTGCTGTCTTCCCTGACGAACGCTAATTGCCAATAATGATTTTGGAGAGCTGTAAAAATTCACCGGCTGACGCTCTCTCTCTCTCTCCCTCTCTGTGTGTGTGTCATTGTAGAGGCAGAGAGGGAGAGAGAGAGGAAGACAGAATTAAAGGAAGGGAGAAGAGAGAGAGGGAGAGAGGGAGAGAGGGGAGTTGGTGGGTTTATGCTCTCCCTGCCTGTGTCACAGTCGGGAGTGCAGTTAGCTAATTTCTGTTGCTGACATATCAGAACCCTCAGTCGCCTGTTTGCCATCTCTCTCCCTCTCTTTTCTTTCTCACCTGTTTGCCATCTCCTTCACGGGCTGATAACAGCTTTATTAGAGCTATAATGTGCAGGTGGAAGTTTAAAGGTCCCGTATGAGCACAGCGAGGAACAGAGGGGAGTGTAGACGGGAAAGGCTTGGGTGAACGGGTGAGGTGCCTAATAAGGCACATGCATAATTAAAAGACAACGATGCCACTAATTAATGAATGCTTGTGTTTGGCTGCGCGTTGTAATGGAGACGGCGTCGGCGTGTGAGAGTCTGTCTGAGGGAAATTGAATTAGCCCCAAAATAAGGGAGAGGAAGAGCAGCGGAGGTTGGGGACTGCATCCTGTATAATGTGAACTGGCGTTTTCTCATATTCCAAGTGAGCAAATCACAAGATCTGGAAGTTTCTTTTGCAACATAAAAGCTTGCATATGTGTCTAATGGCTTTTGAAAATTACGCTGAAGTGTCTCACTCGTCACTGTTCAATCGATTTGGCAAATCTCCCCGATGCATGCGGCCGTGAATGTGGAGCTTTGTGTTATTAAGAGTCAGACTTCGCAACATTGATCGTCTCATTTCCAGCCATCTCTATCTTTCCTCAATCCACTGACACTGAAAATAGGAGGCTCTCACTTTGAAACAGAAAGGGAGAAAATAGCGCCGTCCATGCTTTCCGTCTTTATCAGCTCTGGTATCAAGTGTCTTCTTGTCACAGAGATAACAGTTCAATAACGGAGTGAACAAACACTGTGATAGAGCCGCATCATTGTATTAAGTCCACACATGAAAGAGTTTGCCGGTCAGTTTTACAGCAGACAAACTCGCCCACCTCGCCGTTATCAAAGACATTATAAAGCCGACAAAAAAAATCAACAGTTCCCACCGTTCATGAAACACTTACAGACTGTCCTCTCACGGTGATCACAGAATGTGCAATTAGTGAACCCCTTTTAAGTCATTATCTAAACTATTATTACTGTTTGAAGCCTCTGCAATTCTTTGAATGATGAAGGAAGCCACTAGAGCACAATAGAGAATTTATGCACAACAGAAAATTGTCCTTTCCAAAACTACTGATGATCAGTTAATTGTTTAAGTTATCATTCAACAAAAATGCCAAACATCTCTGGTTCTAGCCTCTTAATTGTGTATGTTATATAAATCAAAAATATTTGGTTTCAGACTGAACACAAAAGGTTTCCCTTTTTATGCTGTGATTTTTCTATAATGAGTAGCACTCTACTATTATTTTATTTGTAACACTTGCATACCATAATGTTTTTTAATATCATCCTTAGTAGTTTGACTGTTTTTGATTTATGGTTTTGTTTTGGATTTTTTTTGTTTGTTTTTTTGCTTGTTTTCTTTTTGGTTTTTGTTTCCTTTGGGATTTTAAAGTTCATATTTGTTTTACATATTTTGTATTATTTCTTTGTGAGGACCCCAAAAGAGTAGTTGCTACCTCGGTAGTCGCCGATTTTTGGCTTAAGTGTTTCAAATTAAGATCTAATTAATCACTACTCAAAGATGGATAATCAAAAATTATAAATGATCTTAAAAAGTAAAACACCCAAAGAGGTTTTCATACCAGATCAACTAGAAACTGTAAGATGTGTTCTCTGTATATCGAATATAAGTTTTATGTTTACTTGACTGTGTAACTGAAAATAAAAGTGGCTGCCTTCTGTTAACAGACCTAATCACCGGTAGCTCATCTCTGACATTTTTTTATTCACTCTCTGCTTTGATCAAGAACTGCTGGTTTTTATGGACACCTTTGGTTGCGTAAGAGACCTTTGGACACCCTGAACTGTGGGAACCTCTAGCAATAAAAGGTGCTTAAACGCTATCTTATCTCAGCTGCCTCAAATAGTTTACATGTTTATTGTTGAACATTCATTGCGCTGTAATTATTATACGACTGTGAGTTTCTTCTCTGTGGGAAAATTGTCATGGCACGGACTCATACTGATGCCATAATAACCCAGAGAGAGATTTTTATGTCATTTTACAAATGCAGAGAAGAATATTACTTTGAGCTTTTGGGAGCTAATAAAACAATATGATATCGCACAGTTTGATTGTCTCATTTTTTTCTTTGTAACGTTGCATAATACCCAGCGGCTGCATCCAACTTCTTACCTCCTCATTCTGTTTCTTTAATAAGTGGGTAACCGTGAAAAGCTGCTTGGGATGATTTCATTGTTTAGAGGCAAGTTTTCTCCTTTGAATCTACCGATGTCATGACAGTTCAGGATACATTCCCAACATGTGGTTAAAGGCGCTATCAAATGAAAACTTTGGATTTACTGTCTTTTTGTCAGCCTTTTTAACCCAGATCATGTCCATATATCATACACTACTGTGTTTGTGTTTACATGCATGTTTGTTTACATAAAAATTTCTCTACATGCCAGAATAAACAGCGTGGCTTTCGCAACCATTGTATGAGTTGTACACAGCACCTAAACATTTTTTACAATGTTTTAGCAATAAACAGAAAATCCCATGCTGAGACACATTTTGTTGTTAATTTTAGTCGCACTGCCTCTGTCTTCTTGCCTGCTCTGTGTCACACAAACGCACAAAATGATTATTTTTACGTGCACAAAATAATGCAGGTTTTGCCCTTATTTAATTAAGCAAGTACCAAACTGTTTACATGGCTAATGAAAAAGAATATTCCACTAATATTCCTATATATGTATATTATGTCAAATATAGACAAGTTAAACCACTGGAGACGCTTTTTTCAGAGTTTCCTATCATTGGTGGAGCTGTTCGACCATGCAAACACAGCCTCCGTCTTTCATTCCTTCAACCACCTTCGTGAAAAGCTTGGTACTGCAATATTTGCCCATATCCAAAAACCTGCTGATATCCAAGTCTTTCATAATGATTAAAGTAGATGTATTTCTCCTTCTGACCAGAAATATTTGCTTTTCATTTGGGGCGTGCATCTCTACCCCACAGCCTTGTAAACAACTTGCAAATTGGTGGTGTAAAACATATCCATGACCACGCACATTTCCAATCGTAAACAGAAAAAAGGTTGTTTATTGCAAACTGGGGTTAAAACCACCTATAGAGATGTATATTCTGAATGCCATAAATATACGCCCAAATGATGGTTTTAAAACCTGTATAATACAGAGGTGCTTCCTTAACAACTATTGACTGTCCAGAACAGACTTGATTTCAAATCCTCTCTCCACAGCACTACAGTGTGAACATTTTGGAATATTTTGACTTTATTTTAAAACAATGGCAACGAAAAGTGGCAATATCTAAATTAGAATGTGTTACATTTTTTCCCTGATCCATATTCAATGTCTAAATGTTCTTGAGAATTAAGTTCATCGCTCTTTGAAATGGATTACTTGCACAATTTGTGCTACTGTGTTATCATTACATCCGTGTCAAAAAATTGTCTCAAAATGACAATATTATCATTATCACAATTATTTCAAGGCCAATATATCATCCAACAAACCATTCCATACATTCTGAGATAAGTGTTGTCAAACATATTGACAGATCCTGATTCATAATATCTGAAACTGTTTCAATGCTCATTTTACTTATTATATGTACCTCTTATTAAAAAGATTACATTTTATGCGCTCAGTGTTATTTTTGCTCGTGGTATCGAAAATGGCATTAAATACTCATATTTTTCAAGGTATAATATCAAAGTTAGAAATTCCAGTATTGTGACAGCACTAATCTCATATTGCAAATTACTTTAATCATCGCAGATGCAGTGCGACTGTTTAACTTACATTCTGCTTAGAGAAAGATGATTTAACAAATTAAGAAATATGCAGGAATTGCTGAAAAACATGCAAATACATTAAAAAATAAATTTGTATCATTCTAAGCAAATTGCCTCATCTCAAACAGTGTGTGGACTTCATCTATGTGTGTAGGCTGGTGCAAAACTCTTTACAGGCTGAACCAGTTTAGGCATATTCCCCACAGCCAGCTACTTTGGATTTGAATATGGTGCCTGATATTTGGTATGTAATAAGGGGCCTGCAGCCTTTCCCTCTCAGTGAGCAGTAAGGGCCTGTCTTCCTGATAATACCATGCATGGATAACTGAGTGAGACGCCATCAGATACCAAAAGCAGCGGGCTTAAGGGAAATGAAATTTATTTGGAGGCAAGAGAGTGAGGGCGGCAAGGAAAACGGCGAGGATAATTGAAACGGGGAGCGTTCAGTTGGGGAGAGAAATTGAGATGTTGTCACCAAGTCCTCCTTATCATCATCAGGGCCACTGTGCAAAAGCAATTAAAGAGTCGAAAAGAATATCTGGAGTTATGCAGAATCCAAGAGAGCAGAACGCAAGTCAACAAGGTGCCCTGTGCTCGCGTGCACACACACAGACACACACGCACACACACACACACACGCGCACACACACACACACACACACACACACACACACACCACAAAGAAGTAAAGGATTGGATGACAGATTGTAGTCGTTTGTTTTATATGTTTCAGTGTCCAATTTGAAATTACAATGCAAGCAACAGCTTACTGCAAGCCTGTTAGTTGTTCATTAAAGTCTGACAGAAAAGAGGTTTTGATCATTATTCTTGTCTGCAGGATGTCTTTAACACGTGTGAAATATTTAAAAATAATACATGTTTTTATTGCAGGTTTTCATGACTGATATTTGCATTCCTTGCAGCCCACAATGTGGTTTCACTTTCAGTTAAAAATAACAATTGGCTGAATTGAGATATACCACATTATGTACAATGATGGCACAAGCCGATGCCAAGTTGCTCTCACTGTGGTACCATATGAGAGACTGCGGGTGCAATTTGTTTTTCTTTTTTTTCTCTTTTGTTTTGTTTTGGATAGAAATTATGGTATAGAAGAAATGTACCTAAAACTAAATATTGATAGATATGGATTTGATTACATATATATATATATATGTATTTTTGTCCATTCAGTTACAGGGTTAGTTGTGTGAGACTGGCATTAGAAGAGGCTATTTCATGCTTCACCTTGGCTAAATAAGTGATCAAAAATGCAAACGAGCCCCAACAAGCACAGAGAGGGTTTTTTTCGCACAGTAACAAAGGGGAGCAATGATGAGGGTTTTACAATCTCACATATTCCCATGTCTGATTTTCATAGATGTTCTGGCATACCTCAATAAGCTAAATCTTGTCATTTCCTTTCTCCAAATTGAATTTCTAAGGGGATTTAAATGGGCCAACTATGAATGATGCCATGGGCGAGAATGCTCAAATTACCAACAATGTGGAGAAAAATGGGTCTGAAAGCAGACAAGAGGCACCAGGGGGTTTGAAGATGTGGGTAGACTGATGCACTTTCACAGACAATTCATCAAAAGCCCCCCCCCTCCACATAAGCCGGCCACTTCTTTCTCCTTCGCACTAGTTAAAACAACCTGTCTGATGATCCCTTGCCTGTTAGAGCAAGACCACGTTCCTTTTAGCTGCACAGATTTTCAACTAAATCGGGAAGAAACAGTGAGAGGAGAGATACTGCTGCACTGCTGAGAAATTAAAAAGCTGAAAAATAAAAGAAAGAGGGAGAGATTGGGTAAAAAAAACAAAAAACTAAAAAAAAACGGCAGGATAACAAAGAGAGAACTGGAACGAGTAGCGACAGACAGAGAGAGAACAAGAACAAGGGAGCGGGTGAGAGGAGAAGAGCAGAGTGGTGGTGGCTCGGTGGGGGGGCCCATAGTAATGAACAGGTGGTGGGGGGAAGAGAAGGTTAAGCCTGTTTCTGTGGGTGTCGCTGGAACCCACCCCGTGCTGTGTGGACAGATGTGTGGACGGGCCGCTAGCTAGCTCTCCCTGTCTCTCCCTCCCCTCCTGCCTGGCCGGTGCTGCCAAAGCCCACTAGCCTGTGCTCAAAAACTCACTCATTTATCCGCCTTTGTTCTTTGTTATTTTTGGACTCGGACGCGGCAGCGAAAAATTGTCTCTCTCCAAGGAGAATCACGTTCCTGTCTCCCCGTCTCGTTAGCTTCTGTCCGTGTACGACACACAATAATGTGACATTTGGGAACGCTGTGATGTTTGGTTTTGTTGTTTCGACGCGGCTTTGGATCTTGTCTGCCTGTGGCATATAGAAAGAAAGATTAGGAGTGTTAGTTGCTTCTGTTTGAAAAGCCAGGTGGCTAAGGGAGCCCCAGACAGGTACTATTCTAATGAACACACACGCTCATACTGTTGTTGCTTCAGGCCTGTTGACAACCGGAGAGGAACAGGATGTTGTCACTCAGACCTTCCACTGGGTGTGTGTATGTTGCTCACGAGTGAGTCGTTTGACTGAGGGCTGTATGTGACAGGTGTTTCCTTGTTTGTCTATCAGACTGGTTTTACATCGTCAAGCTCAAAGGCAATGATTTATAATTTATCAATGAGGGACCCAATGGAGAGAGAAGTTCAAACTCTCGAGATAATCTAAGTAATCAAACTGTCATTTAGGTCTGAAGGCAGTCAGAAAAAAAAGTAAGAAAAACTGTGGAAAAAAGTGGAGAGGATGTGTGTTTGTGTGTGTGTTTCTAGGTGGAAATCACCTGTGTTGGCACAGCAGAGTCTGTATTTTGTCAGTGCATTGAGATCTGCTCTGCACCTGTTGTCAGACGCACACACATACACTCACACACCAGATGAAAATCAGTTGACAGCATGGCCAGCTTCATCAGATGTGCCCACTCCTGTTCCGTTCATTAACGTCCAACCGAAGGCGGCTGGCCTGGGGCCTGCTGCGAGTCCCACTCGGCTAAACAGCACCCCCACAAAGCAAACACGGAGAGAAAGACAGAGAGACGAGCGAGCAAAGAGAGAGACAAACAAAGTAAAGCAAAAACATCGAAAATTGGATTATTTAATCGAATATGTGAACGCAGCTGGCAAAACGAAGATAGCAAGAGAAAGATGCATGCAACCGAAACTAGCGTTCGCCGGAGATTGGCGAGCGCAGCCATAGCCTTGGTTTGGAGGTCAGCTGGGAATTTTGGATTGGCGTCGCCTGAGTGACGCCCACGCGCTCTGCCCGTTCTCCCTGGGATGCCAGCGCCACCTGCTTACATTGTGGATGGCAGCTTTGGTGCCCAGCAGGAGGGCTGGATGGACGGACTCACAGACAACATGTTTCAGCTAGTTTGTTTGGAAACCTGCGGCCGCCCAGCCAGAGAGAGGAAAACTTTGGGAGAGAGGGGTGAGAGAAACAGAAACAGAGAGAGGGATTTCTTCAAGAGTTTGCCACATCGCACTGTCTGACTGGTGAGACGTGCGACAAACAGTGACCTGAGATGATTGGCAAGTCGGCTATAGGCTGATAAAAAAGATTTTCTGCGGCTCATTTCGTCAGGCGTGTGGGGACGACGGTGGCATTTAGCCATTTCGACAGGCAGGTTTAATATATATTCATACACACCCAGAAATATCCATCTCAAATCAACATTCTCACACCATATGAAACCATCTGACCGTTAACGGAAAGCTGCTACTGCTTTGGTCAATACACACACTAACAGTTCAAACCTGTGGGAACGAGAGAAAGAGGTGGTTTCCCAAAGCCTCCCACTGAACATGAACTCTTTCTATTAGCATACAGAGTCAGCACCCCGGCATGACTCACAACAAGTGATACAACCCTGGAAGAAATAAACATGACATAATCATCGCTGGCATCCGGCTTTTCTGTTATCATCTACCTACTTCCACCTTCGGAGATGAGTGAGCAGAGCGCGGGGAGGGATGCTAAGAATGCTCACATTGTATGCCCTGTTTTGTGAGTTATTGGAAAACTATTTGAGGGCAGCAGTGTAGCATGTTTTTTTCCGAAGGTAAGGTCGAAGATGCTGTGGGCAAGAATGAGCGAGAGGAGGAGAGCGAAGAAGCTCGAGGGGAAACCACCTGCAGAGGAGAGGAGAGCGATGGGGCCGGAGAAGATGAAAGAGCGAGGTTTTGATAACTTCCTTCAAAGCCCCTCCGAAAAGGTAAAAGTATCCCGGAAGACACACACAACCACACACTCGCTACATCTAGAAGTAAGCATCCGGTGTCAGAGGAGTTTCTGAGAAGGCACTCTGAAGTAAAAACTGCCTCGTTTTTTGTTTTTTTTTAACTTCACTTCACTTGTCTCTTCAACAGAACGAGATGTTTCTTTTGTTCTTGAAACAACTCCCAGACAGGAAGCCAGGGTGCAAGATGAAGATAAACTAGTTTCCTTCTTCAAAAAAAGAAAGAGTCTCTCTAAGATGTTTCAGGTTTTAGCGCTCCTACGCAATGTCAAAGCAGCCCATGGCGATATATTTTAGGGCTCGCGAAGGAGGATGTTGATGTTGCTGATGAACTGACGAGCAATTTCAACAAATAAAAAGTTTTTCGATCTGTGGCTCGACCTTCTCGGTCATTTATTTAATTTACCTCTTCTCCTGTGAGGTATCAGTAATGGTCATTAAAAGAGAATCTGAACATTTTTAATTAAAAGCCTGAAAAGAGAAGAGAAGAGAAGAGGTGCTACAGAATGCCCTTCGCTACAAACGTACCCTTGATATTTATGCACAGCCACGACAGGCCTAATCAATCATTAATATTCAACTGGTTATATCCTCCTCACACTCACTGCATGCAGAAACACACACACACACACATTAACACAAAGCAGAAAGGTCAAAACACTCTGTCATCTGTACTGTAGGCCTCAATTAAATATGGAAGATGATACTTTAGAAACTCGCTCGTGCTCTCTATCAAATTCAAATGTACTTTACTGCACGAATGTGTATGAGCCATATACTGTATCCATACTGATAAATCTTATTATCGATGCATGGCCATTGATAATTTAATGCATTATGAATAAATAATCAATAACAGGAAAAGGTCAAACGTCAATATAGGATACTTACATGCATGTATGCAAATATATTGTTGACTTAATGCATGCATTTTAGGAAATCACTTTCTTTGATGTGTTTGTATTTTGACAACATTTTAGAAAAAAAAAAATCAATTTTCTTCTTCTACAGCAGACAGGCTCTAGTTTGTATGAAATGTAATGAAATCTCCCCTCTCTACACTACCCACTCAGTACAATAGGTAAAGATCATATTTTAACTTAAAATACTCCATTTGAGTGGCATCATCCTAGCAAGAAAAGCAGTGACGTCTTGGTAAAACAATAAAATAATAATAATCTGCCTTTCATGCCTAAAAAGCCGCTGTAAAAATAGCAACGGGTTGCTGTAATATACAACGTTTGGTCTTGAACAGTCTGCAGCTTGGCAGGAATATCACCTTGGTGACACTCCCCTTCACCTGCCGACAATTAAGTCAGCTTATATCACAATAGAAACGATAATATGACGTGTATGAAATGTGCAAATTTGATGAGTTTGTTGTTTGCAGAATGTTCAGTGCAAACATTTTCTTCAGGTTTGCAATGTTTAACTTAAAATCTAAGAGAAAAAAATGGTTTACACATTAGTGTGCTAGAATGAAAGCAAAAAAATGCTGCTCAAATCAAAACAAAAATAAATATAGTAAATATATATATATTATCATATAGTTCAGATAGTTCTAATTATATATAACAGTAATGTGAGAACATACTTTCTCTCTAACTGGTCCGCCTCTCTCTCACTCATATCTTGTTAACTTGCTGCCAAAAGCGAATGTTTGTGGTTTCTGTCTGTCATGAATCCAAGCTGCTGTCGACACTCTCTGGGTGCCGTTTTAACTTTCTAATCTCCCCTCTCTGTCCCCGAGGCACAAAGTCAAATCATGGGAAATAAAATAAAGGAGAGAAAAAAATTAATGAATTGACAGAGAGAGTGAGTGAGCGAAAGTGGTCACATCACACAACTCTGCAGGAAGTCTTCCTCCAGTCAATCATAACCGTCAGCCTACTCAGCTTCCTGCACGGAAAATCTCATTTGCTGCCTCTGCTCCCTTGCTGGTGCGACTATAAAGGGGGATGTGGGGATAATGTGCATTATTACTTTTATCCAATGTAAGTGAAGCAGGCCAATAATTGCACAATGTTGGAGTTTTATTGTTCCCAGCTGCTGTGATCATTACTAAACGTCAAGGAGATGCAACATTTCCTGTCAACTTAACGACAGTAATCACTTTCCTCTCCCTGTGCTCCCTCTCCCCTCACTCCGCTGAATACTCTGCCACCCAGCCCAGCCCTGCGAGGTGCGGAGATGAGGCTTCTTCATCATCTTTATTGGATTCCTCCTCCAAACCAAATCATGGTAAACACACACTGCATCATTTTCCCATATTTTCTCATATAGACTGACTGCCTGACTGCAGCTGCTGAAATTATTGGCTAATAATAAACTTCTCTGTCCGCTCTTAGAAATGTTCCTGAGTGAGTTACTGAACCCTCTGCACTCTGGCGCTTACAAAAACCGAAATATCTGTCATGATCAATGTCGAGGAGTTTGGTAACAAGTTGCCTGGCTCTCTCTTTCTTTCTTACTGCCTTCCCTTTCCTTTTCCCTCTCCCTGTGTGTCTGTCAGGCAGGTGAATGCCCTGCAGACAACACACCAACAGGCTGACTTTATGTTCTGAAGGTGTTTCAGGGTTGCTTCACAGGTATCACAGCTGAGGTGAGAGAGAGAAAAAGACCTGAGGGAGACGGTGAGGTTGCGGTAAGTGGCACGCAAGGTTGCATGCTGAAAATTGCAGAGTTTCTTGTTTTTTTACCATTAGGGAATGATTTTGTTTTAGGGGAGCTGCTGAGACAGTTTCTCTGTGGGCTGAACAGACTTTTTTGTCTGGTTGGCGCACCTCAAAAATGTAGGGAGGCTTTCACGTCTGCACTGTGAGCTTTAATACTGTAAAGTCTTCAATTTTACATACAGTTATTTTTTAAAAAAATCTTCTCCACATACCCTCCCAGCCCCAATTGTTATCTCACACATCCAGAATGTAGAATTTAGGGGAATTTATTAGCAAAAAAATATAATACAATTAGTATGTTTTCTTTAGTGTATTATAATCTGAAAATAAGAATCACTGTGTCATCATAACCTTAGAATGAGCTGTTTATAGCTTAATGGAAAGAGTCCACCATGTCGCACAGCCATGTTTCTATAGTATCCAAAGACAGAAAAACAAAACACTGGTTCTAGGTAGAACCATTCGTGAGTTCGCATCAGCCACCATAGCGAGCAGCCCCTCTGCAACAAGCTGAACAGTGTTAGGGAAAAAAACACTGATTTTTAATGTGAACTGTTTTACTCCATATTTTTCTTCTGATTAAAGTGAATAGTGATTAGGGAAAAAAAAAAAAAGGTGAGCTCACATTAACAGGTGCTACGCTAGCAGCCTGACTGCGACCTGCCAAACAGTGTCACAGAAACACTGATTTATAACACCAAATTGCTTGTTTCAGTGTTTTTACTGGTTTTATTCACCTGGTCTGTTTGTTCGGAAGAGGAAGAGACCTCTTTGGATAATTCAGCTCTCGGTAAAAACCTTCAGAAAAATGAACACTGAAGGAATTCTAACCAGGAAAAGTTTCAGCTGGTTGGAATCTGCAGTCTTCACCACTATTTACTACTAAATCTTTCATACTCAAAAGAAAGAATGCACCATGGCAACATGTGAAAATAAAAAATATGATAAATAATACAAATGATAAAAACCCAACGAATGAAATTCATACTCATTTACAAGTGCATTTCAATCAGAAAAAACCCTGAACAGATCCAAAAGAAATAAAAACAATAATTTTCTTGGAAATCATCCAGCACAAGAAGTCAGACTTTGCTTGACATCCGTCCATGGAAGCATCAACATACTGTATATCCATCCTGAACTGTCATTAGTTCCAGCAAATATCTCTTCTCCTCTTACACAGTGTTACTTTTATACTGTAACATGTTTGATTTTATATAAACTTAAGACAGACAGAGAGAGCGTGTTCTTGCACACATGGTTCCCAAAGATGCCATTTTAAAGCTATTATAAAGGAAACATTATATAATTATGTTTTGTATTCTCCTTTAAAGAAACATTATAGAGAATCTTCTCTTCCCACTAGTGATAAGGAAGCCACACCTTACTATAATAAATTGTATCTGGCTCACTCATTTTATACAGGTCAAGTCAGGTATCTTGTGTCCACAAGTGTCCAACAATCTACATGAGTGACTCCCAGCAACTCTTGCAGCTGCTGCCATCTCAAATGCATCTGGGCAGCCGGGTAGTTTACCAGCACAGTGTGTCATACCATAAGATGAAAACAACAGCAAGCCACTTGATCAGATGTCATCTGCGAAGGTGAACACATACGCACTCACTCATCACATATAAACATCCTCATTCACACTTTCTATTGGACAAATACACACACACGCACAGCTCATTTTTGCCTCATGGTACAGAAGAGCTCTCTTTCTCACACAAACACTCCTCTGCATCCTCGCCGCCCCCCTCTGCTCGATGCGTGTGTTCATTCTAAACTTCGCCTGGCTTTTGATCTGAGCCGCGGATGGCTCTCCTGCCTGCTGCCCTGTTCCCAACACCCACATATGGGGTGTAAAGAGAATTATTCATTGTTTTCACCACACAACAAAAGTGTTTGAGCTCAAAGAGCAGCTGCCTTCACATAGTTAATTTAACATCGCTGGGGCTGCAAGCCGCACTGATGATTGGAGGTCTCCCGTTCATCGCCATTCCACGATAGTGGTGTGCTTATTAAAAATAGATGGCGGTGAAATTAGCCAAAAACATGTGAATTCAGATCAAAACGCAGCTGTGCCATGTGGCTGTATGCGCATCCAAACAATCCACGCGGTCACCAATTAAATGAAGTATGGAAACAGAGACTCAAATGGTTTGCAGTTGTGCGTAAAGAGATTTGCACTCTTCATTGTGAAACAGTTCAAGTCTGAGAAACAATTACTCAGCAGGTTGTCTCTTTTAATCTCCTTAGAAGATACAGTTAATTCTACAGTTTCCTGGTCATTTGCTAGAAAGGAAGTGGCAGGTAATTTTTTTTATTACATTTTTGGCACCTAATTAGATAATTAACTTTCTTGTAGATCGCAAGACTGTTTCTGGTTGTTTTATATTTTGGTAAATTGAAAATCTCAACGTAAAAGAAAACGTAAAACTCCGTTTGCATGTAACTATAAATCACAGTGAAGAATACCATTTCAGAAATATGAAGAATAAAGTTTCTAACTGGAGCTGCAAAAATTATTTGATTAATAAATTAGTTGTCAACTATTATATTAATTGCTACAAAATACATAATCATTTAATCAGGTTAAGTAATTTTTTGAAGGAAAAAATAGTCAAAATTCTGATTCCAGCTTCTTGAATGTGAATATTTTCTGGTTTCTTTGCTCATCTATAACAGTAAACTGAATACATTTGCGATGTGGGCAAAAAAAGACATCTGAGGACCTCATCTTGGCTTTGGGAAACACTGGTCAATTTTTTACCATCTTCATACATTTTAAAGACCAAACAGCTGATAATTGAGAAAATAACTGACAGATTAATCTACAAAGAAGTTGCAGCCCTATTTCTAAACAAATAAATAAGGATTTACCTGGTCTTAGTAGTTCTATAAAGTAAATTACTCTGGAAATCAGCAATGACAAACTCTGTCTATCAATGAAGCTACATCATAATTTCCTGTTTCCATCTTAAAAACTAATAATAAATGAGTGGGTACCTGCTGCATGCTCTGTATATAATCAACATCAAATTCTCTTTCCAGGAAACCTAATTGGAGAGTTTTAAAACATTACAGGAACCATAATACTAAGCATTACCAAATATATTTCTACACCAGGTAAAAAGCCTGTGCCTCTCTTCTCTGGGGTAAAGGGAACACAGAATAGTGCTAATTGAGACAGGACCGACAGTAGCTGCTGCTGGTGCTCATCACCGCAGTTCGCTGCTGAGGAGAGGAGAGGCAGCTGAACGCTCGTGCCAGATCTCCTCATGCACCACTGATTGCAACTACTTGGCCTGATTTTGGCCTGGACTAGCCTTCCACTATTGTGTCCCAACTCACCGCCCAGTGCCCAGTGCCTGCTGCCACTAGCCCATTACTCTCTGCACGGTGCCCAGCGGTGGGTTGACCTGGAGTCCCACAGGCTTTCACCCAGCACAGAGGAAAGACTTGTGCCAACAGTTAAAGATGTGCAGCGGTGTGCACCATCAGCTGCGAGAAGTGATCACCAACTTCACAATAACAAACACACAGTACGAGCAGCCAGTGGTGATTGGCAATCTGGTTTCCAGCAAAGAGGGAAAGCGAAACTGAAGTTTTCTGTCATTAAACGCACCTCGTACTAGACGAGGAGTCGCTGGATTTGAAATGAAAAGTAATATTATAAGACAAGCTTGCAGTCATTTTGTCACACTGTCTGAATAACACAATGCTTTTCAATAGATATGATAATTGTGCATACTGTCAGCTGGAACAGCAACCGAGCCGTGACTTCAGTCCATCACAGAGAACCAGTCAGTTGCTCAAGCTGTCAGAAAGTTTGCTGGTACACAATCCCAGCGAGGCAGCATCTTGTAACTTCGCTTCTTATTCTGTTCCTGTGCCAAACTCCTTCCCGAGCCAAACTAGGAAATGAGACTCTCTCTGAACCTGGTAGACTGAACAGAATGTGAGAATTGACAGGTATGGCAGCGTCTGCCAAACTGTGAGGCTTCCTGCCTCTGCCATCCCATCGCACTCAGGATCAATCTCCATGACTCACTGAGCTCATATCCACATGCCGTTTCCTATCAGCTGGGAAGTTAATGTACAGGTTAATTATCCAGGCAACTCTGTTTGGAGAAAACAGAATCTGAGCCAAGAGCGGTTTGTTAGGCCAGCATTGTTGTTGTCATCCGTGATATTCTCAACTTACCACTCCTCTCAGCTCGTGATAAATCAGTCAATAAAGAAATGCCAGCAAACAAGTATCATTTGCGAGGCTGGTGACTTGATGGCCTGGACAAATGAAGGCAGATGTTGTAAAATCACTCAGCTGCTGCTTCTAAGTCTACAGTAAACACCAACAAATCAGCAGCCAAATATTGCTTGTGTAGAGAATGTAATTTGTCATCTTCATCATAAAGAAGCCACTGCACTCAAAGACTCCTGAGAAATTACCATTTCATGATTCACAAATCAATTTTCACACACACTATGAGGCCTCTATTGTCCTCATCCATCTCCATCCCACGCTGCATGTCGCATAACCATCAAGCATTGTAAGATCACCGAGAGAGGATGCAGACACTTCCATCTTAATTTCTGTCAAAACTACATGACAAACAGCGTTGTTTTTAAGTTGCCCTGTTTACAGTTACCAACTACTTGCTGCTTTTTTTTCCCCTCTCTCACTCCTTTGCCCTCTTTGACCTGCTCAGATCCACCATGTCTCCAGTGCTGGGCCTGATCACAGCTCAGCGCTTCACAAAGCATTAGCCTGTAGATGAAAGGGGGTCTACAGTAGGATTAGGGAACTGTTGTACATGCCCCAATGATTGAGGAATGCTCTCCTACCTCACTCAAGGACCGGCTCAAACAATCCAGACTACAGTACGTATGGGGCAAAGTAAGAGGGTCTTACTGTAAGCCTCATGTGAAAATGTCCTCGTGCATGTTCTTTGAGGCCTTCACATACTCTGTATCCCCATACCACCAATATATGACATTCTTATGTTTCATACATAGCAAATATGTTGAAACTTTGTATTTCTTTACATTTTGACTTTCAATTTAATGTTGCAATAATGCTGCAATTAAGCGTGGTTAGGTTTAGGCAGAAAATCCACTTGATTAATTTAGGAAAACATCAGTTTCTGGCATAAAATACCCCGTTTGGTATCTAGTTGGAAATTAATTTATCTTTTGCTATGAAATCCCAACTTTTGTATCAACAAACACAGGCAATCATGTCCTTAACTCTCCTCAGAAAACATAAACATTGCCAGAAAAATACTGAAATCACATTAACAAATACCCACTTTTGCTGCAACAAACACAATCGTCATGTCACAAACTCCCTTTAGAAACTACCTTTTGGTCACTACAAACAGTACTGGAAATGTCCTGAATGCTTGTCAAAAAAATGCCTACCTTCGTCCCTACAAATGTTGTTGGCAATGTCTCAACCTCTTGTTAAAAAATACAGAGGGTTCAACTCCAGCCTGCGACCCTTTTTCTGTTCTATCTAATAAAGGCAAAACAAGCCACAAAAAAAAAATCTTAGAAAAAAAAAAAACATTTTGTCACTATTAATATGACTGGAAATATCCCAACCTCCTGTAAGAAATACCCACTTCTGTTGCTACAAACACAGGCAGTCATGTACGGAACTCTTGTTTAAAAGTAGTTTGGTTGCTACAAACATAGTAAAAAAAAAACAAAAAAGAAAAGAAAGAAAAATTAAAAACAGCTGGAAATACCCTGAACTTCCAGGAACAAATACCCACTTTTGTTGTTGCAAACACAACCATCATGTCTTGGACTCTCCTTAAAAATGCACTCTTGGTAGCTACAAACAAGACTGGGATTTCCCAAACTAAATTAAAAAGTACGAACTGTTGCTGGTCTCATACCATAGTATTCTGCTGTCTGCTGCTCAGCAGCTGCCAGGGTGTCATGCAAAACACTACCCCCTCCTCCTGATGAGAAACTTAACTTATATACCTGTAATCTGTAATCTGAACTATGTCATACATATGAACATACGTATGAAACACAGAAATGTAGCATATCCGTGGTTTGTAAAAATGAACAATGCCACATTTCATTTTAGCGACTGGGCTGGCTGCAGAGACCGACCATGAAAGAAATGCATATAATACACGTACAAGTCAATTCAGTTTATGGTTTCACATTTCAGTTTTAATGATCATAGCTTAACCTCCTGGGGCCCTAAACTTCTGAATGGTGATGGCTACACTCCGTGTATCACAAGAGGAAGCCATGTATAACTGCCTTCCCTTCATCATTACGAAAGGACTTTGATGATGCCACATTGTCTACATCGACTTGCAGTGTGGTTGAGTTCTTGCTACGGCTATCCTCATCTTACCTTTAAACTAAGATCAGTAAGCATGGGTGTAGCTCTGAGCACGACCAAGCCTTAGTAGCCAAACCCTCATTAAGATGCAGACACAGGAGTATGCTAATTTTACCCTACATCCTAGAGAAGTAAAAAGACAACAAAAAGGGGCTTCATTAAAAACACCATGCATTATTCAGAGAGCAGCAGGCCAGAGGAATGGCTTAAGGCCAATTATCCACTGCTGGAATCTTCCCCTGGCTGCTCTGATCTGTGCCTAATGTCTCTTTCTTCTCTTTGTGTATATATATATATATATATATATATATATATATATATATGCACACAAGTATCTATATACTTACACAAACACACAGATATAAATATATATGTATAGATAAATATAGAATGAACATGCAAATCATTTTAGGTAGTGATTAAGTCGGGTTACGTGATAGCCTGAAGGCCTAATGAGTGACCCATTTCTCATAAGAGCAAGACTCCTAACGTCATTCTACTCAGGTCGCACACACACGCGCACACACACACACACACACACACAAACACACGCACACACACACAACAATAAAGATAAAGCTATAAAGACTGAATAGTGGAGAACAATTATGTGAAGGATGCATTTGCTCTGAAAGCCTTTTTAGTACTTAAATTGTATTCATTCTGCAAGTATTTAAACTTTATTCAACCAGGTAATGTTTAGAAACTTTTTTTGACCTGGCCAAAACAGCGGCATAAAGATATACTGTAGATATTAGTGCTGTAGAAAACTGCCTTTTAAAATGATCTCCCAAGTCATCTACATGATTATCAATGAATTTCTTTCTATTTAACATCTTGCAAAAATTCCCTTTCATTACTTTTTTGATGTCAATCCCCCCAGGCCCTATGTTCCCTTAGCTGCTTTTGGATAGTCATACAGGGTCACATAAAGTTCCTTGGATTTTGATTCACAATTGAACTCACTCTGCACTATATTGTTCCTCAACATCTGTCAGGGTGTGAACTGGTTTTCTCCTATTAGTAGAAGGGAGAAATAAAAATGTCTTTGCTGTTATAGATATTTTTTTTCTTTCTTTTGTTGGCAGGGTGTTCACTCCCCCTCAGACTTCAGCCTAGTCCACAAGAAGATTCTGAAAACCTTGTTTTTCCTTTCTTTTGTTTTTTAAAAAAAATCCCATCCACGTAAGAAAAAAATCTCAGTCCAATATAAAATGCAAATACACAACTGAAGCCTTGTCAAGAGATATAACCCTAACCCTGAAGTCACGCAAAGATGAAAAAGATATTGTTGCTTGTTCAGGCAGCACATATGACAAACTGGAAAAGATGGTGCATTCTGTCACCTCTGTTCCTCAATATAGTGGAAAAGTAACTGTACATTTATGTATAAACACGGAAGAAGTCCTGTTACCAAGATTAGAACCAGCACTTAAAGATGATAGGGGTCACTATCCTATGAGACACGTATATACAGGTATGTGTGTAAGGTGTAAGGTATTTACATATTCAAGCAGAGCAGAGAGACAACAAAGAAACAAGCATTTGGGGACTGCCACAGAGCAAAATGACAGCACTACAGTATGAAATTTGAACTAGAAATAACTGTGTCCGCAAACTATGAGATTGTGTCACTGGGCAGGTTTCGATGGACAGGAAGTGGAAGAGAAACAGGAAGGAGGAGAGTTGGTGGCTACTAAACGTCATTGCCAGATCAGCTCGCACAGCTGCTGGGACACAATTTATTAACACTGGAACATAGGAAGTGTGTGTGTGTCTGTGTGTGTGTGTGTGTGTGTGTGTGTGTGTGTGTGTGTGTGTGTGTGTGTGTGTGTGTGTGTGTGTGCGTGCATGTGCGTGTGCGTGTGCGTGTGTGTAGAGAGAGGAAAGGAAGTCATGTGGCAACAGCCTGTCCTTCTGTCAGTCATCCTGTCACAAGACTTGCACAGTGTGTCCCATTGTTGTGGTGTGTGTGTGTGTGTGTGTGTGTGAGTGTGTTTGTGTTTGTGTGTGTAGTGTGGGAGTTTATATGAATCTGGCTGCACTGTGAAGGTAATTCAACATGCATCCATCCCAAGCTGTTTTCCAGCCGTCTCCTTCACTTTAGGCAGATTCTTCCAGTGTTTCCAGTCGCATTTAATTGTCCCAGCAAGACCATGTGTGTGTCTGTCCGTGTGTCTGTGTGTCTGTGCGTCTGTGTGTGTGTGTTGAGCCTGGGCCTGCTCCTGGTTCTGCTCAGTAATGAGAGAAGACAGTGCATCAGCAACAGAACCCCAGACCTGTCTGCTGCGTTGGAGATATATGGGGTGACCGGGCATCTGAACCCTGTTTGACACACACAGGCACACACACCAGTTCATATGCTTGTATGCTTCACTGTAACTCGTTCACACACAAATACGCAGACAAACACCCCAGGGACAGCAAGGGAAGGGCAAATGAGGACATCTATCCTACACTCACCAGAGGTTACCCTGCCCACAACTAGCACAAACAAACACTTGCCTTGTGTCTTTCTCTCCACGTATGTTTCCATCCACTTTCTTGATTTATTTCTCAAAACATAAAGAACAAAATAGGCAACAGACAAACAAAGGTTGGGTGGATGGAAGGCATATTTTACAAATATACAGACTTTTCAGGGTGAACACTGATTCCGTATTAATTGCATCAATCGACATGACTCGTTTCTGCGTGCAACTGCATGCCCCATACTGTGACCCTCGTATGCACAAATGCACAAACTGACAGACCTAGTAAGTTGATTTTCTGTTTAAAATTTCAGGCATATATAAAATGTTAACACATACTGAATAAAGCAAAAGCTTCACATAATAATCTCTTTATACGGGTGTATGTGTGTACACGTATGCCCAAATGCGACATAGACAAGCAGAAATGGGGAGTGCCCACTCACACGTGTGCATTTTGTTCGACTGACAAAAAATGTACCTAACAAAGTAAAACCCAAGCCGACGTCCCTGGTTACAGGTGCTTCTTTAATGGTATAATCTTGTTATAGCCATTAGGCTAATTCATGGAAATACTTTTCCTAGGGCTGACTTTTTGGAAATTTGCTTAAAAATTGTGCAGCACTTTAAATGGAAACATACCTTCTGTCTCTCTCTCACACAGACACACACTAATGGGGCTGTGGACTGACTAGCACAGTCGTCCTAATTGACTGGGCAGGGGGGTCCAGAGCGTGAGCTTCTGCCAAATACATGTAGACCTCAGAGGCATGTAAACGTCAGCAGTGTCCCCGCCACCACCCCCAAAAGACTCAATACACACAAGAAGCTCAGGCACACCTGGCAGCATGGCGTTTTTACACACAGACATTTTCTGTACTGATGGAGACGATAATGTCCAGTATGATATAATTTTGAGTTTGTAAATAAGTGCGTGCATATATTCAAATACTGTCCATAGATTGTGTGTAGCCAACAACCTCAACTTTTGCAATTTGGTAATCACCACGGTGGCTTTTTGGAACCAGAAGTGACCATATTTGCATGAGAGGGTGGTGTTGAGGAGGAGCAATGGGGTGGATCTGAGTAACAACCCAAGGCGAGCGTTTTTTTACTATGGCGAAGGTATGTCCCACACCACTCTGCCTCTGATTGGCTGGCTCTGGCATTCTTACCCAAACCTAGCCCAACAATCAGCAACCTTTACTATCAAAGGACCCATTTTTGGACCAAAAGATATCTGTCTGGAGCTAAAAAACATATTTGAGCTGCATGATGAAACTAATATTACATCTAAACAATTCTTTCAACATTACTAATAGATCTAAATGAGCATTCATTAATACGCTTTATAAATTTTTGTCAAAGCCACAGGGACATTGGAGAAGGAATAAAGAGCCTATACGCTGCTGCAGGTTGCCCTAACCAATCCCACTACTCTTGCCTAAACCTAAACCAACGAAGGCAACGAGCACTAGCCAGTTAGAGAGTGTGTAGTGTGTGTCTCCTTTTTCATTCTGTGTCCCCTCTCTAAATTCAAATGTTTTTGCAGATCTGTGAACGCAGTGCAGGCATAACTTTAAAATAGTTCTGTTTTTCCTTACTGAACACTCGCAACTAGCGATTGAGACCGTAAACTCATTAGGAAAATGTTTACTGATGTCATAAATCAAGTGAGAAGTAGGGTCATTTTTCTCATTGCCCTCAGTCCAATCAGACTTCTTTTTGCAACCAGTGGAGTCACCCCCTGCTGGCCGTTAGAAAGAATGCAGGTTTAAGGCACTCTGCTTTACTTTTAAGACCTGGAGGTAACCGCTTGGCTGTATCCAAACACGTTACAATGATATAATGCGTACTGCCAATGCCAAAGCCAGGTTAACTGAAAAATGCCCCAACCTCAGGGCTGCTGTAACTTCAATTAGTCCTCTGAGATCACCACTGCCCTGGATTCACAGATAAAACTGAGAGGGAGAGAGAATTCCTCCTCCGATCCTCCCTTCCAGGCAATTTTTAGCCAAAATCTGGACTGACGATTAAGTAGGATTATGTGCTCTATAGCGAGGTTTTTGCGACAACCATGTCCTGTGCTCAAACCCTGTGAGAGGGTGTGCGTGTGCATGTGTATGTACGTGTGTGTGATAAAGAGAGGGAGCGAGAGAGAGACACCGAAACGAAGCGAGAGCACAGGAGAGCGAGCTTTTGTTCCAACTGAGCCCCTAATTAGCCAGGCTAATTGAGCTGTTAATTGATCTGTTGTCTTAATTAAACATCTCCTGACGCTTCTTTGCTCCTTGTAGTTGGGAATCTGAGGGATATGCATGTGTGTGTGTGTGTGTGTTTGTGTGTGTGCAGGAGCATGGAGGTAGCTAGCCCAAACAGATGATGATAATCTGAGTGGGCTGATGACTCCATTAGACACTTTGGCTTATTTTAGTTTGGGGCTAAAGCTGTTATTATAGATTTGTTTGGGGTTATTTTGGCAGTGAAATGCATTTAAAGTAGAATCTGATTACGTTAATCTATGCAAGATGTACTCTGATAAAGCTGCCAATTTTAACCAAATCTGTTGACTGACAGGCGAGAACTTTAATCACTTACTCAGCCTGATCTGATCCTTTGGTTCGGAAAACAGACCCACCGGTTTCTTTGTATGATGTTAGCGCTGGATTTTAACTTGTCATTATCGTTTCCATCTGGAAACAGGTAAGACAGAGCAGAAAGAAATTTCCCTACATTAAAATCATGCAGCAACAGAATTAAAATGTCACACTATCTTGATGGAGAAACCAAGCTGAGGAAGCGCAGAGGAAAAGATGTGTTCAGTGAACCGCTGTCAGATTCATTTAGTGTCTTTCAAGCTCTAATTGCTCCTGAAATCAAGGAAAGTTTATGCAAAAAAAGTTACAGTTGCAGAGTGGATAGTCACCTGGATTATCATAACTCTCAAACCTTTTCTGACACATTTCTTTCATCTACTCTGGATATACCAATACTGTCTGATCAATTTATATTAATCTTTTTTTTGGAGGGGGGGGCAAAAGTTTACTTTAATTTATACTAAATACTGTCTTAAACATCTTATATAAAGGACGTAATGCTACATAAAACTGCTACTAAAGCTCTAATAAAATTGAGTAAAGCCATCTTTTCATTTAAACTCCACATGATGTCCAGAGAATCACGTTCCGACATCTGGAGTTGTCTTTCACACATACTGAACATATACGGAGATTGTTTGTACCTATAGGAAGTATTCAGTTAGATTTTGGCAAGAGATGGCACCTGTGTAGAGCGCAGGAGGCAGGATATAAGGGAAAAAATTGCAGTGTTTAGTTTACATGGTCGGTTTTCAATTTGGTCTTAAACAACCCTTCTTTTGCTGTTCCTTGAATTTGTCTGACAATTTAGGCACCACTCCATACCAACGGAAGTCCGCAAAATCTGGTCATTATGTAACTGACCCCTCATCTTCACCCTTGGGTGATTTTATTCTTTCAGTTTTGCATCAGTCACATGATAGAAACCTCAAAAATCAACATGATTTCATCCCAACTCATCAAATATTTCTTCTTTGTCAGTGAACTTTCTCATCTGCATATGACATGCTAGGTATCCTCCTGCATCAGTTAACGTCCTGGGACACCATGTCAATTTATGCCTCTTATATGCACTATGTCTTTTCAAAATAAACTTACAGTGTCAGGAAAACATTTGTTCCCTTGTGCAACAAAAGCATGTGGTTAGGTTTAGAAAAAAACATGATGGTTTGGCTCAACATTCATACAGGAAGCAAACAGCTGGCTCCCAGTTAAAAGTCCCGGTTTGTTGGCTTCAATCTCATTCTTCTTGTCACAGGTTGTAAGCAGCTTTTCTTACAATGTATTTTGTGTAACTATAGACATATTTTCTAAGGGTACATAGAGAAAATATTTATTCTCTTAAACAAATCCCCACCCATTTACTTTTTTTTCTCCTGAAGTGACTGTTGAACCTTTGAACCTCTGTTGTCATTTGCCTTTATCTCCCATCATCCTCTTGTTGCCCTCATCCCGTCTCTCTCTCATTCTACTCCATGTTTCCTGCGTCCACCTCTGAGGAGAGCAGGAGTTGGAGAGCTGTCAGTTGGCCATTTCCTCTCTCAGCGCACACACACATACTATATGCTAATACCTTGAACATATTGTGTGCTGTGTGTGTTTGTGTAGGTTTGTCTCCATGTATGTCTCTTTGTCCGTATCCATGGGGAGGACGCAAAGTAGAGATGCTAACTTTATCATCTGCTTGGAAGGGGCATTGCCAGATGGCGCTCCTGGGTGCTTGCGACAACGGTGTTTCTGAGCTTACTGCGCAGCACATGAAAGGCAGGCTTTGTCCCCATGCAGCCAGCGAGTATCAACAAGGATGTGATGAAGTAAGACCAGTGGCATGAGGAAAGAGTGAAGGAGGAGGAGAGGAGGAGGAGACAGACATGCAGAAATTCTCATATAGGCTGGGAGAATGATTAATTGAGACTGGTAATGGTTAACCAGCTTGGAGTGATTTTTTCTTCCTGAGAATGTCGCTCAGATTAACTGAAGCGCTTGACTGAACTGACCCCTGTGCTCAGTGGGAGGAATACAAACTTGGGTAGAGATATAGTTACTTTAATTAGGGATATGTTGAGAAACACTTTTGAAAAGTATTTGATTTTACATTTCTCTGACCTTAACTAAAGGTTTACAACTTCCTGCCAAATTGTTAAAGCTGGGTGGGGGGGCAACTTATTTCATTAGAATTATAATTCAAATTTTTTGTTATATTTGTTGAAATTCTATTCACATCCTCATACCTATCATTAAATTAAATTCTCTGTCAAAAATTAAAATAAATAAATAAATCTGGTATCTGTGGCTGTTGCATGTTTATGATAATATATCCAATCATTTGGGCCAAAAATAATTCGATAACTTACTTGTCTGTTAGAAAGAGGGCATTTCTTTTCACTGTTCTACACATGTAGAAGTATGTGCACATTCCTGCAGTCAAAGCCTGATTCAATGTTGGCGAAACCTGCAGAAAAAGTTGCTATTCCAGCATTGGCAACAACTGCATACACTGCAAAGAAGCCCAAAAAAAAGAAGACAAACTTATCAAAAAGGGAGTCTAAAAGAGTCTAGCTATAGACAAATAAAACATGTTCATACCGGCAAAGTGATTCAGAGATGGAAAGAAAATGTTGCTTATAATTTAGCCTTCTGCTAACTTGGGCAAAAGGCTCATGAATGCAGCTTCAAACTTCAAAGAGCCTCAAATCGCAGTCTGCCTTCCGTCTCATTCCTCACTGCTACAGATCACCTCATCAAGAGGAGCAGCTATGGCGATGGACCCCCAGTCAGCGGCCGCAGCAACTCAGATCCAGCAAGCACAAACCCCAGCTTCGTGGAACTGGACAGCCTCAACTCCCCGCCAGTTCAGCTATCAGGTTAGATCTGGTCTTGCCATTGCAATCAGTAGTTGTGACACTCGCTGCTGGGGTGTTTGTGCTTGCCGAATTCGAGTCACTACAGCCGCCAAGTAAAGGTCCGTCTCCCGAGCTGCAAGGGGACAGCGTTAGCTTGCCAATTCTTGTCTCTTTTGTGGTCTGACAAACAGAGAGAGAGGGCAGGGCAAAGGGCTGGGCGAATGTGTAGTGTGCAACTCTACAATGAAGTGAGATTAAATACATCAGTGCTTGGGAAACACTTGGTATCTGTAAGAAGCGCATGCGTGCACCTGTGGCTGTTTGGTGGGAGGGGCTTAGGGCACAGAGGGGAGAGAGTCGAGCTGCGGGAGTATTTCAAATTCTGCCTGTTTTTTGTTTGTTTTTTGCATTTTTGCCTTTCAGATTTCTGCCTACCCGAGGTTTTAACAATGATGAAACTATTTACTGCTGAAGCTTTACCATACAAAAACTAAGAAATGATTTCAGCTTGGCAGCAGGAATTCTCAACCACCGTATTTTTTAAAACACATATAGTCCCACATATTTGTAGGAACCGGGAGCTACAGTCATTTACTTGTGAGAGGAACATTTTCTGTTTTAATCAGTGTGCCTTTGCCTTTGCCTGGGCTTTCAATAATCAAACAAGCCAAGCACACCATGGCAGATGTCACGTCCATACTCTGTGGACTATTAAAGAGGTTACCATGGCAGCACAGGGTGGTCAGACACTGACAAATCTATTATAGCTCTAACCACTGTATGCCATGTTGAAGACAGTTTGTGAATTTAGATGTGTGAATCATGTGTAATGAATAGACAGACTATTTCTGTGGACCACAAATTTTTGTATGCAGGTATTATTTGATGCTTTTTTCATGGATTTTTAACTTTTAACATGTAAACACACATTTACACCCTTATATGAGAGCCACAAGGACCCCCCTCCTCTGAGGGTGCAGTGCTTGCTAGAATAATAAAACATGTCCAGTGGTTTTAGGACCCCTGGATCCCCAGAGATGTAACTTTTAACTCCTCGCTAACCTCAAACATTATGTTTACAAGCTGAACTCGGTTACAGCGACCATAGAAACTCAGATTTCTGTGTTTGTGACAGGCTCAGATAGCTGAGTGCACAGAAGTTATCCCTGCACTTCAACGCTCGACGTACAGCTTCTCCACTGACAGCATTTCAATCTTAATTGGATCTTTGTCAGGTCATAAAAACACCAGATCTGGCTGCATGATTTAGAACTTCCTTTCTGTGTCGTGCCCCAAGTTATCAGAGAGTACTGGCCAATAGGATTTAGCATCAGAGAGAGAAGTGCAATATATCAACTTCCACATCAGCACAGAGGAACACTGCACGGCAGCTTTCTAGTGCAATGTTGCACGTCTGCACGCAGAACTGTAAACAGTAACGCTCACACTGCGCTGTTTATGATAGATATGACCACAACTGTAACTCACGGCCTTCTGGTTTTCGTCTTAGGTGTTAAAGATAGCAAAATGTCAAAGTGTCAGTAATATTTTTTCATGTCAGGTTGCGGACATTTACCGTCCTAGCTAATAATTCACTTTGCCACACTGTGTGAAAAACAGCAACGGGCCAAGTGTTAAAGCTCGATATCAGCTGTCCTCTCGTGTTAGGGCAGGAAGGTTCATGCTCAGGCATTCTTCACACTTAATGTAAACAGATTAGCTTGGCACAGGATCCAAGTGAACTCCTCTGGAAGACATTATGTATGTCAAAATAAGGCTCGCTAAAAGGTTTTCCAGGTTTTTCGCTCTTTGCTCGTGTGCGATAGTATGGATGCGCCGGTGGGAGTCGGAAAGAGAAAACAAAGATTAGATTAGAAAGGAGGCAGGGGTGGCGTTAATGGAACACTGATTGATCAATACATTAAAGTGTGAGGTCACTGGGAGTTCAAGCTCGCCCACAAGTATCTGGGGTGTCACCCATCGTGAGTAAGGATCACATCATCTCACATGAAGGTGAGACAGATAAGGTTTAGGGTGAAAGTTGTTGTCTGTCTTGTAGGAGCATATTTGGGTGTTAAAGGAACAGTTCTGGTTTTTTAGGTGGGGTTGTATGGGGTTCTTATCCATGGTCAGTGTTTAACGTACAGCAGATATCAGTCAGCACCCTCCTCAGTTTGGAGAAGCAGGATGGAGTCCAACATGGACGCTAAGCAATGTGCTGCTGTGGATGGGTGTCAGCAACAAAACAGATTTTAGCCGTCTAGAAAGAGTTCCAACTAAACAAAATCAATACCAGTTTAAGTGTACGCTATATTTACACCTCTTTACCTTTCCGTCAAACAGTTCTAACAGGGAAGCGGTAAACAGCTTCAGCTCCACATCTATGTTTTTATCAAAGCCACTAGAATCCATTGATAAAAACTGTCAATTCAGCATGCTGATCACAGGAGCTGCTGGTCTACCACTGCCTCGATAAGTTAGTTAGTTTGCGTTACTCTGTGACTTCGATGAATCCAAACTAACCATTTTAAATGCCAATGTCACACAATAAGCCAAACACAATGACTGATTGAGGCAGCAATAAACCAGCAGCTCCCGCATTCAGTAATGTTAAATCACTGGTTTCCCTAATGGAGTCTGGCTGAAGAGGGCAATATAACAGCTTTATTTTCTTGTTGGAAATTACTGTCTGACATTGAGGTAAAATAAATGACAATATTCTAAATATAGCACACAATTAAACTGATATTGAATTTTTTAGGTATTTCTTTTTTTTTAGGTGCCTAAAATGCATTTGATCAGTATCCAGCCTGCTTCGCAAAAATAAAGGTGTGCCGACTGACAACTGCTATATGTCATGGACTACCTATGGGTAAGTACACATCAAAACCCCACTCCAAAAAATATGAACTATCCCTTTAAGTCTATGGTTGCAACTAACAATTATTTTCATTGTCGAGTACTTTCTTGATTATATTTTTAACTAATTGATCAGATATTTGATCTATAAAATGTCAGACAATTGTGAAAAATGTCAGTTACTGTTTCTCAAATTCCAAGATAATGTCCAAAATGTCTTGTTTTGTCCACAACCCAAAGAAATTACTATCATAGTGGAGTAAAGAAAGCAGAAAATGCTCACATTTAAGAAGATGCAATCAAACAATTATAATTTTTTTCCTTTTTTTTTTTTAACTCATACCAGGTAATCAAGCATAAAATTATCCGGTGATTAATTAAACAGTTGACAACTTATCTATTATTGTTTCAGCTCTAGTTTAATGTGCCGCAGGTTTGTGTCCAGCTCCGGCCCATTAGTGATGGAGTTGATCCATTCAGGGCCACATGGCCGGCTGTAACCGGTGAGTGGGTGGGAGGAGGCGGAGTAAACAGGAAGTCATTATTAAACTTCCTGCAGCTGCTTTACACCTACTGACCACATGGACCGACTGGAATAAATTCAGTAATAAACTCAATATTAACAGGTGTTCCTCTCCACATGCACAAACACATGCACACGTTTTTCTTACCACATGCCTCGCTTTTCTTTTTTCTCAGTGAACTATTTCTGAGTTTGCAAAGAGAGGAAATATCCAAAATTACATCCGTTCGCGCAGATGAGCCATTGAACTAAGAATGGGAAAGTCCATTAGACTCCAGAACAGAAGGAAACAAGTCCAAAATGAGTGTGCATATGTGGGTGGAGTGTCTGTGTGTGTGTGTGGATGCGTGTGTGTGGCTGTGTATGTATATGCGTTCATGGCGGTCTGCCTGCATGCGTCTCCTTGTGATTGAGTCAGGGTGCATTTCTCTGTTTGAGGGAAACTTTGACAGCCTGGCGTCTTTGTTCTAAAGTTCAGACAGGGAAGCAGATGGCTCTTCTCAGTGTGACTTAGTAAGCTAGCTAGCTATGGAGTGCTACTTCACCGCCTCTGGTGGTGCCACTGAGACTGCTATATAGAAGACAACAGCCCCGCTATACACTGAGCCTGTCAGCTACAGCCAGACACACATTCACTCTAACTAAGACGTGAATATTATGTCACTTAAAGAAGTTGTAAATTCATCTCTTACATGTCTCTAATACTTCATTTCACATTTTATGTGTATACAGTGATTGAGAAATTCATACAGTCCATACAGTACATTATTTTCTGAGGGCCAGGATTTAAATTATCACACTTTTAGGCCTTTACAGCAATTTTGACAGCCTAAACGTAATGACAGCATTTAATTTCTTGTGCTCAGTTGTAACATGTCTGTAATTAGTGAATTTGGTCTGTAACGATTTCAGTGCGATGTTGTTCAGCCCCTTCTTTTCAGGCAATACTTTTCAGCTCTCAGCTCTTTAGTGTATTGTTTTTTTATTATAAAGTGTTAAGCAATCCAGTTTATCTGTCTAATATCACTAAAATGCCTTTCAGCCTTTTCAGGAAATGTACTTAATTTTCCACTTTTGACAGTACTACAGTTTAGCGTCCAGCTTGTATAGCGATGTAATGTAATGTAATGTAATGTAATGTAGTACAGTCAATGCATTTGAGCTTTCAGAATTTTCAGGCATTTTCATTGGCAGGCATTGTTTTACATTTCTGCATCTGCATGCTGTTAGCATCGGCACACATTTTCTGCAGGAAATGCATTATATAATAATTATTATTATCATTATAATAATAATAATAATAATTATTATTATTATTATTATTACTCAAGATTTTTTGATTGCTACAATAACAAAAAACAGTTTTTTGTAAGATTAAAAATGTTCTTTTTTTTGTTCCATTGAAAAAGTTTGATGATCTACTTTGAATGCTGAAAAAAATAACACTTTATAGGCATGGTGGAGACGAGGGTATAACAGAACTGGGAAACAACCTATGTTTGTTGGTTTGGTTTTCTTTCTTCTTTTGTGTTTTCACTCTGTGTGTAGGATTTCCATCAAGCTGAGTTTCAAAAGGTTTTGCATCACACAAACAGAGCCTTGTCCATTGCCTTGAGGTGGTTTCAGCAATGCTTCATTTTAAATGAAAGTAGGTTTCTTTAAAAAAAAAAAAAAAAAAACACCTTCCACTGAATATTAAACAAAGACAAACAAAGCCAATTTTTAAAACAAAAATTAGGGAGGGCTATGTATGTGTATGTTTTAATCTACTGTTTGAACCACTTTGAAAATAAGTTTTTTAGTAATGCTGTTAAGTGCTTTCCTCTGGGATATTTATGTCATGATACTCCCTATAACCATTGTTCTTTTACATTTCTAATTAAAATCAAATAGATGCTACCAGTCATTTTAAGTTTTAAAATGCAGTGTCAGAGGGAAAAAATCATAAAATCCTACTGCTCATGTCCAAAACAGTTGTGAGACTTTTGAAAGGCTGATTTTAAACAATTTAATGCTAATTAAAGCCTTTTTTTAGATTAATGAATTCAATGCCTTTTAAGAATTTTTAAGGATCTGCGGAAACCTTATGTATCAATAAAAATGATTTGTATTTGAGCTACTGCTAAGCTGTTAACACATTGTCAACATCCAGCAAACA
Organism: Plectropomus leopardus; assembly: GCF_008729295.1. Classification (NCBI taxonomy): domain Eukaryota; kingdom Metazoa; phylum Chordata; class Actinopteri; order Perciformes; family Serranidae; genus Plectropomus; species Plectropomus leopardus. Next base: position 15,667,323 of record NC_056476.1, read on the forward strand.
GAACAAGACTGGTGTCTTGTTTGACCAAAAAAAGGCCAAAATGATGTAAATCAGTGGTAAGGTGGAGGCAACGAGGGACACCTATTGATTCTACCACACCTGTATTTTACATCAGTGTCACTGGAAACAGTGACTCTATCAGAGGACAATATGGGCATGTTACAGACTTTATTAAGGCAGAAACATTTCCAGTGCCAGATTTACTGGGTCCCATTTATAGGCTTGCTCCTAACTCTAAACACGCTGCTTCGTCGACATCATCAAAAGCTAATTTAACTAACCGCTTCACCAGACATTTCTCCTGCTCGTAAAAAGCCCTCTATTTAAAACAAAGCCTGCTTGAGGTTGTTCTCTTTTAATGCCTGCTTCTCCTGTAAGCCACATGACTCTGATCAGCTGATTCATCCCCGCCTACACACACATTGTTTCCAAATAAAACAACTCCCACCACAAAAGTCCAGACCTCGAATTCTTCTCCTCATTTGAAAAAACCCCAAACTTTATCTCCAGTGGCAATATTCTCCCTCTTTTACTCTCTCTCTTTCCCCCGCTTCACAAGACGTTTGGTCTTTAATGTATTTCAGAGAACATCTGCTAACTATCACTGAACCTCGTGGGATTTCCATTTAGCCCAGTTAATTACTCTATCAAGCCAGGTTCATTATCATATTCCTCCTCTTAAAAAATGCACCCGACACCGTGCCACCGTGCGTGTGTGTATAGGTGTAGGTGTAAGGGTGGGTGTGTACCCAGACATGTGCACACCCTGGTGTAAGTGTGTGCATGGCTCCGTCTTAAACACATTCCTAATTGCAAGTGGTTCAGCCATAATACTTGTGTTAATGAACCAGAGCCGTCTATAGGAGCCGGCTCTGGAAGTCAAGTAGGGAATCTGTTAGTTAGCCTCTCCGGGGAGGACAGTGAGCTGTATTAATCTTGATGAACAACAGCCCTGTGACTCCTGCTTGTCTGTATCGTTCCCTACAGAGGTTAGTCCAGGTGACTGATGGTGCAGCCTCTCTGTCTCAGAGGAGTGGTATGTGGAGAGCTTCATTTGAAAATGAGACACCCACTGTTTAAAAAATGTGACACTTGCCCTTAAAAAAATGTGCTGGCTTGATGGTTCAGTTCATTCATTCTTTAAGTGATTAATCCACATATGCGCCAACGGGGAGCCTATGCCAGACACACCATGGACAGGCAGTGCAGCACTAGCGACCAATCTGACCTTAAAATATTATTTATGTTCCCCATAAAACCCGTCTTCCACAAAAAAAAAGTGTTTCAGAAAGAACAAGACCAGCAGGGTGTGTAGTTCAAAAAAGAGGAGACATTTTTCACCCAGAAGGTCAAATTTCTCCTTCAGGGATCAATAGACAATCACAAACAACAACAAAAATAATAATACATCAAGGAAACAGTGTCCCAATATGGATACCAAGTGCTTTAAAATGACACCCTTTATAATGACTTTGCTGCTGTATCATTCATAAAGTGCTTTCAAGTGAGTGACTATTGTTTTGTTTTTAGAGGTCACCGGATTTAAAGCATCGCCAGCTGTTCTGCTAAACAACCATCAAAGGGAAAAACAATCACAGATCCATCTTCTATAATGTATGAGCTGGAAAGCTTGGCAGGGATCAGTGAAGCCGTCGAAAAGTAAAAGGTTACTGGTTCAAGCTTCAACAAGCTTTGACCCTGAGGCGCCACAAATACTGTGAATTCGAGTTGACCTTAAATTCCTCAACAAAACCAAATAAGTTCCAAAAGGCAAGACTTAGACTTGCATGTAGACGTTGAATGTTGGTGGTTGCTCTTGTTTGTTTATATATTTATAAAATGTAAAATAGTTTGTGTATTTTTACTGCGCACCAATTCGACTATTTCAGTCCCAATAGCACTACAGGAGCAATACAGAGTACCAATCTGACACCAGTATTTTTTTTCAAGATATTTTGGGGGCTTTTCGCCTTTTTTTGATAGGACAGAGCGGCAAAGGGCCGAGGCCAGAGTCGAACCCGCGCCTGCCATGGCGAGGACTCAGCCTCTATACATGGGGCGCCCACTCTATCCACTGAGCCGCCGGCGCCCTGACACCAGTATTTACTTATGAAGCTGTGTGCCTCACTGTGTGGAAGTGACTCATTCTTTTATGGATAAGCCAACATAAGGCTTGAATTATATATTGCTTTCCTAACTTTGTAAAACAAAACAGATTCTTAAATACATTTTTTAAATAAAATTATAAATACTGCACCATCAACTTAAAAAATCTTCATAATTAACAGAAATTACAATTCAGATGTAAACCATTTACATGCAGCAAACTGGTCAAAATGTGAGTTAAAATTCCAGAATAAAACAAAACAACTGCATAAAATGTAAACATAATACAGTTTTCTAGCAAGCTGCTGCTGATTACATGTAGGCATATAAGCAATCAGAATACACATAGAATTTAACAAAAAAATACCCTTTAAGTTATACCAATATCAATATATCATTTGATAGGGACTTTTCTTTACTTTAGTCAATAACCATCATATGACTAAAAGTCTTCAGCTGCATATAATGTCACCACCACTCAGTGGGTGGCATCTCAGCACGCTAAAGTGCAAACTCTGTCCAACACACCCCGCTCAACTTCACCACACCACAGCTGCTGCAGTAGAGGGCGAATCACACATCACATTAAATCAAAGTACGCCTGTGTGGTTTGCAATGAGCAAAACCATACAGTGGTCAATTTTTCTAGATCAAACGCAGGTATCATTTGACTGTAGAGGTTTCAATACTACTTGTTACTGGTTTATTTCAGCTGACACTTTGAAAGGTATGAAGTACAAATATGCAGCCCTAATTGTTACTGATACCAGAAACAGTTATTTGAGTCAGTATCGGTCTGTTATCTGCTAACTGATAACAGTTTCAGTATCAGTGCATCCCTAATTTTTACTTTTGTTTTGCTTTGTTGTCTGTTGTTTTAGCTGTATGTCTATTTCTATCTTGCTGTAATTTGTTTTAGGAACTGTGTGTAAGTACACCGAGAACTTCCAGCAAAGTCAAATGCCTTGTATGTGAACACTTCTTTAGCCAATAAAGTGGATTTTCATTCTGAAAAGAGAGCAAACACTGCATGTTTCTATGAAAGCCTGTGAAGACTGGGCAATACCAAAGTCATCATAATTAGGTAATAAAATCTAATATTGGTGAGGCAGCCCATTTTACAGCCAAAATAAGCCCTTTATCAGGTTCATATCATGTACTATGGTCTCCTTTTTTGCTGTTGCTAGGACACCATGACTGGAATAATGACTTTACTGATATGAATGTAAGATTTAATACATCCGTAGGGCTTTTCTTTTAAGTGTGAGCTCTGTACCATCTTAACACTACTGTAACACAGTGATTCCACATTAGAAATAAGTAGTTAAATATGTAAAGTTATAGGTGTCTAAACAACTTTTTTAATTGCTTTTCATTCCACAGAGATTCTGTGAAGTCCATGCATTTGTATTACATTGTGTCTGCTTTTCATTTCATCATCTGCAGCATCAGTCAATCCTCTCTCCAATAATTGCCTTTCCATTCTAATTGTGAAATCAGCACCCACACTGAGAAGCACCCAGTCCATATAGATTGGTTTCCCTATATGCGGGTCTATACAGCGGTGGGTGCTCACTGAGTGCAGAGCAGTGAAATCTACCCTTTTGATGAGATTAGCTGAGTGGTGTACTTGAAATAACCTTTCATGCGCTGCCATTATTGTATTAATCTATTCTAAAACAATTTGGTTGAATTAATTAGGCCCTACATATTTCAGCAATGCTCACAGGCTGCCTGGAAACAGATGGCTCTGAGGGCGAGCCACTCTCCAACTGATGTGTACGGCTGAGGAGTAAAAAGGAGAGGAGAGAAATGATGAGGGAAAGAGAAGAAGAGGAGGAAAATGGTGTTAAAGGAAGGAAGACAGAAAGTAAGAAAGATGTGTCATCAACACCTCTGTATTGTGTAGCTACCTGACAGACTGACGAGAGAGAAAATGAGTCAAAGATTGCGCGTGGAGAGAAAGTTGCTCGGGGTCTCGGGTCCTAATGCCTATCAGTTCCTCTGCAGCTGACGGGAGATTGGTAGCTTAACAACAGTTGGGCGAAGAAGGCTATTATCTCAATCCTACAGTGTTCTGGATGGGTTCAACCTTGAACAGCTTGTAGATGATGAGCCTATCCATATGGTGTTTAAATCGCTCAGCGTTTCCTAAGCCATTAACCTTCAGGACACCTTGCACTTGTCCTCCACTTTGACTGACAGCTCTGTGGATTTTTTTATAAAAACATCCCCACTATTAAGTAAAAATCCATACACTGAGTTATATCTCAACTACATTCACCAGCAATCTTTTTGAATTGTGGCTCCGTAGAATGAAGCAATGTCTGACGTCAGAGTATCCAGAATATCACATTAAAACATTAAATTTAGATTCAAGTCAGAAAAAATTCATTTTGTGTAACAGAATTTACTTGATAACCAGATGACCGATTGCGATGACGATTTATCTGAACCGCATGTTGGAAACTACTGATATAAGCAAGCTCTTAGTGGTCGCTGTAATGTTAAGGCGAAAGTTGTTGACTTTTATGAAAATAACTTTTTTGTCCTATTTGCTGAAACTGTCACTACATCCACACAGAAGTACATGAGACAGATAATCCATGGAAAAAAACATGTTCTTCCTCCTCTTTGTATTGCTTCTAATGGCATTTTCTAGAATCTACTACAGCGCATCAAAAACAACCAATCAGAGTTGAAGAGTCTCTAATGCAGCTTGTGAACTGAGGTCAAACTGTAAAACTAGGTACGTGCACGTTATTGTGTTGCTGCATTGCCTGTTTGTCACATCACGTTTTCAGAAACATAATTTAGTGTACCGCTTAACTGTAAAATAAGAAAGTTGGCTCAGCTGCTGGGCAGTGCTTTTTACTTTAGTCTACTATTTCCAACATGGTAACAAGGGCACAAACTTTCTCATGTTGACTTTATTATTATTATTGTTGGTCTTTCTATCTCATTTTGTGCAATCTCTAAAATCCACTGGCTATTAATGTGATTAAAAGCGTAGGTTTTACCTCAACATTGTGGAGGGCATACATGAAATGTGGGTTTTTGGGGGTCCTCCACAAGAAAATTTTGAGCATCAATCACTTTTCCTGCATTCTGGTAAATTTGTCATGATTCAAGTCCTCTGCTACTCATGTTGTTTCCTCTGTGTCCCCCCTGAAATGTACACCTTTGGATCCAAGGACAATCAAGTCTCTGGGGACAATAGCCAATATTTTGGGTGCTCTGGTTTAGCCAGCAGGTATCCCGATGACGTATATCCAAGCCAAGACTTCCTTTTCCATGCACGTTATTGTTTACAGTCTGATCAGCAACCTGAGATTCTCAATTCAACAATGAGACACTATGAAAAGCTACTTGCATGAATGCAGACTCATTTTGTAAGAAACCAATATGAGCTAAATCATGGTCAGACAATAACTCATGTATGCTGATACATTTCGCTGAATGCAATCTCCGCACGGACCGTTTATGTGCATGCAACCAAAGCCCACTCAAACAGGATTGGTCAATACTGTTCAGCCTACAAACAGAAACCAGAACGCTTGCAATAACATAATCTTGTCCAGTTGCCTCAAGATTTTGCATTCATGTGCAGATATCTGTTTATAGTGATTACGCTTTGTGTGGTTTAAGTGTACAAATCCAACTTTCAAAGGGATTTGCAAGGGTGCAAAGTGGTGTGGACAGTCGAGATGTTTTACAGACTGTGTCGTGGAGATTTAAGAGCAGAGGAGCTTGAGTGCTGAAGTGCCGAGGCATTTACAAGCCGCCGCCACATCATGAAGGACAAGTTAATGGGTAGCAGAGAGGAGGTAGATCATAATGCACTTTGTGGCCCGGGTCCAGCCGAGTCTTGACTTTTTAACAGGAATCTCAACCTTGCCCTCAAAAAGGAAGGACAACAAAGGAGAGAAAGTGAGAGCAAAGACGGGAGGGAGGAAGTAATGAAGAGGCGGAGAGACAGAAAGAAAGATGATACAGAGGTTCTGGGGTTAGCTAATGTTGCCACAGAGTGCTTAGCTCAATCCAAGTCCACGTCAACTCTTGTTTCAGAGTTTGGGTAATGGACATCAAACCTCTGGCACTCTCTGCGGAGCTGGGGAAATTAAAGTTTTCCAACTCCTGACTTGGCAGCGGCTGTGGCAAATGATACCTTTCACCTGAGCAGGGAGGGAGGGAGACGTTGCAGCAAGAGTGATGTCACTGGCAGAGTTCTCCCGAGCCATTTCAGAAACAGCTTGAGCCGGAGACATAACACATGAAATGAAACACGGAGGGTGTGACATGCCAGCATCAATCCATTGTATGTTATATTCCTGTGACACGAGCTGATAAAGTACAAATGACTACATCACATTACCCTAACTGCCCTCTCTTTCTCTGGCAGTATGGCAGCCTGTGGCCCGTGCCAGTCTCTCCACTCTTCCCGCATCACTACCGTTTAAACTAACACGGACGTCCTGCTGCCCAACACGAGTCAGGCAGAGTGATCCCTTGTGCCCGCTTTTATTACCTTGTTGACACCAGCTGCTAGTTTTAAGCACTTTTAAATGCTGAGGCTCAAATCACAGAATTAATGCCGTTATTCCTGCCCAGCTTTCTTTTTGGCAGTGCTTTTAAGCCCCAGACTTAACAACAAGCCTGGGTTTTATGCATTCAGACAGCTGGTGGGAATAAGGCAGTTGCCAGTGGTATAAAACACTGTGTGTGTATGTGTGTGTGTGTGTTTATCAATGTGGCCGGCGCGTGCCTTCGCGTGTGGGAGGGCATCTGAATATTAAAAAACTGTCTTTTAAAAGTTGCCTGTCTGCAGTCCAAATATTAAAATTGCACATTTGTCATATTGGTCAGTCTTTGTAAACAAGGATTTATCTCTCATGCTCAGTATTTGGCATTAATAAAGGTGATTAAAATGCGGTGGAAATGTGACATACTGGAAACCAAATGTTGCAGATTCCTCCTTCCTCTTCACCAGTTTGACACTCAACTTCCACTCTCTCCACACTGGCACGCTTCATTACTACTACGCCTGTGTGAAGTCACTCGCCTCTCTCACACACACACACACACACCAGCAACACACAACCACACTCATGAAAAGTGTGCATTCCCGTGTGCCCCCCCCCCACACACACACACACACACACACTTTCCCTCACTTCACACACACAAACTAAGCAATGCTATCTAGCAGCTGTACCTCTCCTTATGTGCAGAGAGTGTTGATCCCAGTTCTTCTCTCACACACAGTGAACATATGTCAGTCAGAAACAAGGCAGACTCTGTATTCCTTCTTCTGAATAAAAAGTTTGCTTCTCTTTTTAATACAACACTTCCAAAGTCTCCTCAGACTCATGTAGAAAGACCCTAAGCGATACATGGAGGTGACCTTGTTGTGTCTGCGTGCATGCGCGCGTTCAAATGTGTAAGCGTGCATGTGCGTGTGATTACAAAGGGAGGATCTGAGGCGCCTTAGGTAAAACAAATACAGACTCTGATAGATGCCAGCAGCACCTGTCTGATTTACATTTCCTAATTGCAAATGAATTACCAAAGAAACATTTCACCAGCACCGACAGGCAACACGACACAGAGACGAGTTCTACCTGAAGGAGAAAGTGTTTTCACAGAAATATTTATAGGAGGCTTAGGAAACTTCCACATAAGCCTTCGGTCCCCTGAAGTCTGTTTGAATGTATGTAGGAATGCAAATGTATATGTACATACATTAGCAAATGTGGAGTTTTATGCATGAGCTTTGACTCTGCAATGCAGAGAAGCAGATAGAAAAACTCAGTGAACAATCTGTGTACAAAACAGAGCTCCTTCCATCATTTAATAGGCAAGCTGCAATGATGCAAAGTTTTTCTGATGTTCATGATGTATGTACATTTATACATATACCCATACACATCATGAGGTGAAATTCCAAAAAGCATGTATTTAACACTTTATGCAGAGTGCCATTGCTTATTAACCAAGCAGAACGCCTGTTACTTAGGATAAATATCCCATTACAATAATATTAACACCAAGCATTCAGGCCTAGCAAATATTTTCTTTGACTAAAAAAACTTTAATGAAACACACGCTGTACAAATATTATCACATTTTAACTTATGACACCATTTTCAGACTCTGAGATAAGGAACAGGTTTTACTGATGCTAAAAACTGGTGTAGACCTACTTTTTTTATACACTGATAAATTGATCACGAATCAGTAAGGGAATCAATAAAATATTAGACAAATAGGTAAGTCGATAATGACACTAGTAACAATAAACCGTATCAATTCCTGTCCCTATATATGTTGCATTTATATTATGGTTTTGTTGTTTGTTTTTTATACTTTATACTGGTGTTTTTTCCATTTATGAATGTACGTTTGTAAGTGAAAGAGTTTATGTCTTGGGATATAATACAATATTATACGAGACAGTACAATATTATACAATATTGTACGATACGCTACGATACGCTACGATACGATACGATACGATACGATACGATACGATGCGATACGATGCGATGCGATGCGATACAATGCAATGCAATGCAATGCAATGCAATGCAATGCAATGCGATCCGATGCGATACAATACAATATGATACAATGCAATATAAAACCTTTTTGTCCCCGTTGGGAAATTTGTCTTGGATTCAGATGCTACACCCATAACGGTCTTCACAGTTACAATAAACAAGCTCAGATGATCAAAACAGCAATAGCTGTACCAAATCACGCCAATTAACTATAAGACAAATCTGGAAGAAAATATTATGATAATTAAGTGAAAATTAAAAAAAAAAAAAAACATATCAAAATACATTAATAATTGTCTGTTTATTGACTTATTTATCAACTAATGATTCAATGATCCATTACACATCAAGAGTGTATGGATGTGGTATTAGTTCCACTTACTCAAAAACAACCAAAATGATAATAAAAAATTATTCTAAATCTTTTCCATGGTCACTTCAGTTAATTTCTAGGAACAGTTAATAAACACTAAAACTATTTTTAAAAAAATAACAATTACACACCTAATTTGCATCTGATGTAATTTATTGTTAAAAATAATAATAATTAATATAAAATTTATCAAATCAAAGTTAAACACAAAAAACTATGAGGAGAATTCATGTTGTGTAGCCACTGTACAGTGACTCACCCTAAATTCTTTATTCCTCAGGTTTCAATCCAACTACCTTCCCACTCAGCCGCCACCTGAGGTGAGAAGTGGTCCTGAGGGTCCAAAACAGGTCTGACAGGTTCAGGCTGACAGCCAAACCCCCCCCCCCCCAACTTTACAACAACAGCAAACAACACCTGTCCTGATGATGTCATGCTCTCAAGGGTATCCCATACTCGCCTGAAGACATACTCACTTCTTAACCTCCCTCTTCTTCACCTCTTGCTGCCCTCCCTGAAACGATAGGCTTCCTGTTCCCACTACTCACCACTAGTGAGCATCAACTCTCTCAAATACACCTCAAAATTCATTCAACATCCCATTTATCCTAAAAGTCACACTTTTGTCTTCTGTAAACTTTATCTCTGAACTTTGGAGTGTGTACAAGCCCAGACTATCGCCACTCTGACAAACTACTGTTTTAAAACCACAACATTTTTGTCATTCTGCTAAAGCAGAAAATGACAAAGATAAAGCACAAAGGAGAGGAAAAAGAGGAATGCAGGTCAAAAGGCTCAGGTGACACAGGTGGATGTAGAAATTAGTTGTGTGTGTACATGCACACACAGTATCTATACATGTGTGCTTGGTATATATATATATAAAGAAAGCAAAGGGATCAAAGCAGAATATAAACCCATGTTAACTGCTTTTATCTAAACTTTTCTTGTTTCTGCGATCAGAGGTGTGTTGTGGTAGCGAACCAGTCGTCTTTGATTTGGGAGCATGGCGCTGTCACCACCAAGCACAAAGACACCACACACACACACTCACACACATATAGACACACAGAACCCAAGCAGCGGGAAACAAGAGAGGAGCAGCTGTGAGTTGCACTCATCAGTTCAGATTGAGGGAGACACAGGCAGGCTGGTAAACAGACACAGATGTACGGAGCTGAGCAGAACAGAGAGTGGGAGAAAGAGGAAGGTCACCCTTTCACAATGGGAAGGTAGTGGCAAAGTCAACAACACTTGCTGCGTGACTAAAGCTACTGTAAAAAAAAAAAACAAAAAAAAACTGGACGGTCAAAGTGGCAAATGTTGATTACTCTTTCATTATTGTGTAAGAACTTGTTCTATTAATTTGGTGGAAATTGTTTTTTTTTTTAGATTAATAGAAAAGCTATTTAATATTTATTTTCCACACATTTCTATCTTGCTTGCACAATTTTTCTGCAGCTTCAATCACCGGGATGCTTCCACATGTTTAATTGTCATCATTCCAGACCTGCACCAGCCTCTCATGAGCAATAACAAAATAATCTTCAGTTGTGAACAGAGAACTTGAGGAAATACTCTTGCCAAGACCTTCTAATGTGACACAAACACACACACACACACACATACAGCTTTGTCAGCAACTGCTGCCTCCCCTGAGGGTGACACCCCACCTGGGAGCTCAATCCTGTCAATGCACACTATCTCACTTTCCCTTTCAGTCTAGTGTGTTTTCTCTTGTTACACTCATTCCCAGAGTTTTCTCTGCCCCCGCCCGGGGTCAGTATTACAGTCACAGCTCCAAATACTTAAAAAAGGAGCAGTAAGGTGTTGTAATGAGGGATCATTCTTTAACGTAAAGGGTTAATGTAAAATAAGAATTACTGCCTCACGGTTGTATGCCTCCATGAATCAGTCAAGTTGCAGTTACGGTTTACAATCATGCCTGTGAAAACATGCTTGCATCACACGTATCTTCCCCCACAAAAGCACATAAAATCTATACAATCAGCACAGCCAAGATTAGTGTCACCAATTCAACATCTGACTAAATATCTTTACTTCTCTTCCCAAGTTATTGTGCGAAATAATAGCCAGGAAAGTGGTTTTGCAGAGTATTATGATATCACAGAGAAGTTAACCTTTGACCTTTTGACATATAATACAATCGCTTCATTTTTTTATCCTGTTAGACATTTGTATGAAATTTTGTCTTAATTACTGTATGACTTCTTGAGTTATGGACAAGTATGAGTTCACAGAAACCTGACTTTTGACAACTTATCTCTAATCAGTTCATTCTTGAGTCCAGAAACACATTTGTGCCAAATTTAAGAAAATTCCCTTAAAGCCCCTTTTAAGATATCACATTTACAAGAAGGAGCCAGATGCAGGGTCATAGTGACCTTGACCTTTGAATTTGAGAGCCAAATTCGTATCAATTCATTGTTAAGTCCAAGTAGAAGTTTGCGCCAAAGTTGAGAAGATTTCCTCAAGGCCTTCTTAAGATATCTCATTCATGAGAATGAGAGCGACACAAAATTACAATGACCTTGACTTTTGATTGATGACCACTAACATCTAATCAGTACCTCACTGAGTCCAAGTGGACATTTGTGCCAAATATGAAAAAAATCCCTTAAGGCGTTCTTAAGATATTGTGTTCATGACAATGGGATTAAGACAGACAACCCAAAAACAGGGATTCAGAGAGGAAAGCAAACAAAATGACACCTACCTGTCCTCCTCTTTGCTTATCCAGAGAAAGGGTGATTTAAGCCTTTTGTTGTCACCTTTAAAAAGAGGATCATCAAGAGTTCATGTTAGAGATATTGTGAACTTTTTTCCCTAGAAAGTGTAGGAACAGCATTGTTACATGAGCCTTTCATATGTACCTTCACTGCAGGACAGACTGGGCCCATGCCCTGCAGAGCTGCTGAGCAGCTGATCAGTTTGACAGGATGTCCTGTATCGGAATAAAGCACAGTGTGTTAGTGGACTATTGTATGTTTCAACAGTAATTTCAATCCCTCTTTGACTTTCTCTTTCACTCTCAGTGGTCTCCCCTGCTCTGACTTTACATAAGAAAAAACACATCGCAATGTTTTGATAGAAAGTGAGATGTTCTGGAGTGAACTCCATGAACCGCCACCCCCTTTCCCCTTTTGTGTTTTCTCCGAATCACTATTTTCCATCAAACTATGTGGTGTACTATCATGTTCCTATGAAAAATATTCAGGCCAAGAAATTTCCTAGAGTTAGTTTTACACATTTTCACAACAACGTAATGTCCTAATTACCCTACTTTAAGTTTATCCAGAACATCTTAACTCTTGCCCTCCTTGTTTGCACTTTTTCCAGTTCTTAAAGACACAAACAAGTCGTTATCACGTGCCACAGTTACAAATAGTTACAAACTGTTACAAATACTTTCAGTGAAGGCTTACTCATCCTTACCTCCAGGCTCTAGTAATGTCTAACCAGTCTGAGGTAAACATTTACCTGCAGAGCTGATCAGACATTAATGACTGATCACCACCTGGAGCTAAACCATTCTCCGGTTCCTGACTTAACATGCTAATAAGTTGTCCAGGTGTGTGTGAGCATGTGAGCAGCGCACACACATGAGCTGGGATGTTTGTAGCCCGCAGGAGGTAGAAGTGAAAGACCACCAACTGAACAACGAACCAGGTGGTGAAATCAAAGCGAAGACAAGTCGGTCCAGCAACTGTTATCCTCAAACAGCCAAACTAAAACTTCAGGGGGTTGAGTCTGTACTCTTTGCAGCTGCTGCTAAAAACATCTGAGGTTCTGAGGGAGACAAACATGCTGCAGCCCAACAGTAGCGTTTCTTTTTTGTTTTGTGGTGTTGGCTATATATTGAATCTATTCTATGTATTCCATATATTCTATTTACAATATTATCTTTTTCTGTCCTCTTAAATGTCTTGGAAAATGCAGCTCAAAGTGCTACATTTTTAAAACGTTATTGATGTGCTTTTATACTTTATGGAAATTGAAATGATAATAATTGGTAGTTAGTTCATGAATGCAAGGTAAGTGCAACTGATTGGAGTCCCTGAGTATCTCCTAGGTGAGGACAGAATTAAATTGGACAATTCTGCAAGGTTAAAGGGACACTTAACAAATGTTATATATGAAGTTCAGTTTCCTCATTATGGTTAGTGCTAATCAGCTTGTGAAAAACAGTTGCGTGATGTCTGACTCTGGACGGAGCTTTCCAAAGTCTGAAGAATAACTCTGATGATGTCATTACAGGTGGACAAAAAAGTTCATTCCCATCCCTGGTGGTGACCTCTGCTGCACTAGTAGGTGTAAATAAATAGTCCAACCACCAAACTGATATAGAAATTTTCAAAAATGCCAACTCTGTACACGTCTTTTTTTAACCAAACAGCCTTTCTCTCCAGAAGACTTTGTATAGATCCCTCGCTGTCAAATGTCACCCCTCCATGCTGTTTTCACTGAGAGTAATGCCACAATCACCTTTATGGAAAAAATACAACAATATGACTTGTTTCACTGTGAAAAAACATTAAGTTTGATGCTCTACACAACCATCCAGCAGCATAAACACCACGACCTTAGTTTCAGAATCACTAAGGGCACAGTGTTTCCTGCATTGACTCTGCAAAACAGTTCATTATGAATGTAATTCCTGGGGATTCTGAGCTGGGACCTCCAGAACTAAATCCTACACCTGTGTGAACAAGTTAGGTAAGTCAGCTGAGAGATGCAACTTTTCCCCTCTTTACTCCTACCATCACCTTGAAAGCAAAACAAGCATTGAGACTCCGGCGGACCCACGACATATTCTCATTTAGTGGCTGCGCTGTTGTGGGATGTCATGGCTATTAATTCTATCTGAGCTTCATTAATCCACATTTTCCCATCCAGCCCCCCTGTCCTTAATCATCATTTCAGCCTTTGCCAGCATGGCCTCTGGTGGCCAAATACAACTAGGGTCACAATGTGTTCCCTCAGCACTCTGGGAGCGTATGCACGCATACACATACATACAAAACAAAGATAATAAAGCAGGGCATCCATCTCAATCACACAGTATTGGACCCATGTCATTACACTCCTCTCACTGGGGTGAAGCGTAGAAAGTAGATGCACAAACGCACACTCACAGTCAGTGCACAGAGAACTATCACAGACAGAGAGTCGTAACACTTGCCAGGTTTTGACATCCAATAGGCCGAATTCATCTCGTATGGCACTCTTGAGTGATATCTGATTTGTGAAGAAGCTGAAGGTCAATCAGCAGTGAGGGGAGAGAGGGAGCTAAAATCACAAGGGAGGCTTTAGAAACGCTAGCTGTTTGAGAAAAAAAAGAAAACCACACTGGCAACTGAGTGGTGGTGAAAGAACTGACAACTATCAGGACCGTCTTAACACAGCTCAGTCCAGGTGGGCGACTGGTTTGGAAACTGCTTATTGTTCCAGCAGATCTGAGCTGTTTGCCGTTATCTGAATACCAAATGGTTCCAATTTGCCGTGTGTGTGTGTGTATGGGGGGGGGGGCACGGAGGGGGCCAACACTCACAATGGAAACTGGAGAGGGTAATCTGATGGAAATCTCTGAATGTTCCTCTCCCGGCTCGATAAAGGTTAGCCTGCTTAACTGTCTTTCTGCTGGTTGGTTGCTTGTTATTCAGAGAGAGAGAAAGACAGAAACATGTGAGAGAGCGGGTGTATACATAAGTGGAAATCAAGATGGTGGGTGGTAGTGATATCAGCTGTTTTGCTCTCTCTGTAGGATTTGATATTAGCCTCTCTTAAACTGCCTGTTCAAGGCAGGAATATCACGTCATTATGTCACCTTATTCTTCTGTAAATAAGGTACGATCGCGGCTTGGGGGTACAGAGTTGTCTCACCTTTAAGCCGCCACAGGAGGCATCTCTATAATGTCTGTATAAACGGGACAGCCGGCAGGAAAGGACAATGGGCAGGACAGGCGTGACATTTTGACAACATGTTTTGTGTGGTACCGACCACAGGAGATTTAAAAAGCGGCTAGTAGCACTTAGCAGCTAACTCAAAGAAGAAGAGCAGCCGCCGTAAATGTGCACAAATTGAAAAAAAAAAAATTAGATTCAAAAGTAGAAATGCACAATAATAATGCCACGTCATCGGTACTGGTCGATATAAATGGCCAACATGCTCATTTCTGCCTGCATCAAAAACCAATATTTTCTGTTACTGACAAAGTGAACATGTACAAAATATCAACTTACCCTCCAAGCAGAGGACAAGTTCAGCCGTCATATAAAAAAGAAGGTAAATTAATGTTATTGCCATGAAAATGCTATTGTTATGGTGTAGAAAGTGATGCCGCAAGTATGTTATACATCAGACTAGATGTCACGGCTGTTGTGTTAAACGTCATGCCTCTTTTAGTCCCGTGATGCCGGCATGCTATTTAAAAATCACATGCTGGACCAACATGACACGCTGTTGTTTGGTTCTGTGTAAAAACGCAAAGGTGGCATGAAGAATAGACTTAGTAGCAGCCCTGTAGCTAGGGCTGGGCAATTAATCAGATTTTATTTTTAGTTACGATCTTGGCTTCCCTTAATTTTCAAAACAAGATAACTGAGATAAAACAATTTTGTGCCACATGATGGAGTGAACCCCTTCTCAACAGACATGCTCAGCCCCTCGCTACCTCAAAAGTCAGAAGTTTTAGCACAAGTTGAGAACACCGACTAACAACACAAAGCTTCTCCGGTTGTTTAGAAACTTCACTGGTAGAACTTGTGAGAAGATGGCAGAAAGAGAGTCGCTGGTCGAGAAGAAAGACAAAACAAACCTTGTGGTGTGGAAACACTTTGGTTTTGTGGAGTCAGACTTCAAACAAACAACAATCACGTGCAAGACATGTTTCACAGTTGTGGCTGCACCACAAAGCTTTCATTGTTTTTCAATTTTGTTGTATTTAAAGTTAAAACACATCCAGTGTTAAAAAGAAACACCACAGTTAATGTTCTATAAATGCATGATGTTCTCAGAGCCATTGACTAAATAATCATTAAATAATCATGATTTCAACATCAACTGAAATAATCGGGATTATTATTTTTGCCATAATCAAGCAGCCTTACCTAAAGCACAGTCTGTGTGCTATAGGTAGTGAGACTTTTGGCTCAAGATCTTCAGCTGACCTTTGACCTCTAGATACTTCAGCAGCGCCTGTCAGCTCAGCCCACCTCTCCAATCTGCTGCTTCTTCACTCACACACACACACACACACACCAGCACAAGCGAATCATCCCACCATACTGCTCCCACTCATATAAAAGCCATTTCATCTCCCTAATGCAGATAGCACATACAGAAAGCAGTGGTTGGGGGGGGGGGGGGGGGGGTCTGTCTGCATCACAGGACTGTAAGCACATAGAATAACTGTCGCAGAGCACAGCCAAAAGCCCTTAGCATTGTGACAGAGCAGATGTTAAGAGTAATGACAGTGGAGATTACCCAATAATTGTAGCAGTGTAAATCATTTCAGAGGAGGGTGGGAGAGAGGAGGAGAGAGGGGAGAAGAGGAGGAGGGATGGAACAAAGGAGGATGAACCACGGCTGAAAAAAAGAACACCTTATTGTCGGTACGAAAATGTAAAAGAGGACAATTTATACGCATTTCATTCCTCTAAGTGTTTATGGGCAGACAGCTCATCTGTAGTTGCATAAAAGAGGGCGGTAGCTTCCAGAAATGAGTCCCTGCCATGTTTTGCGGTGGTGGTGGTGTCGGTGGTGGTGGTGGGGAGAGATAATGGCGATTATGACGATGTGGCTGCTAGTGTTATTGTCTGTGTTTGGGAGCTAATCGCTGTGATGCAAGCTGCTGCCTGAGGCCAAGGATAGAGGATAGAGAGGCCCCTCCATCTAAGAGTGTGATGACACATTTCTCCATAACATCCCATAACAACATTGTCCTCCCCCAACCTCCAGCGTCAAGCCCTCGCCATCATCCTGCTTCCCCCAGCCGCAGTTCACCGGAGCCAGCGTGGGTCAACAGATCAGGGGCCCGGGCACCTGCTATGGGCCCCTATGTGAGTGTGTTTGTGTGAGTGTGTTTGTGTGTGTGTGCGTGCGTGCGTGCGCCCACTTGTGAGTGTAAGTGTGTGTCCCTCTCACTTGCTCTGTTGTCGCCTTGATTGTGTAATAAACTTTATTCAGTTAACCGTGAATTATTGTTAATTGAACTAAAAAGTAATTTTCTTAATTGAAACAGAGGGGGGAGGGCCAGGCCAGATTAACGATGTAAAAGAGTCTTTCTCTCTCCCTCTCTCCACCAACATCGAGAGACTTTTATCTTGTCTAATTCTTTTTGCCATTACAGTTCTCACTATAATTTTTCTCATCCGGTGCTTGCAGTAAAAAGCCAATAATCTACTTAGCCTCACACCCATCTTAAAATCAAGACAGGGTTAGGCTGAAACATTTCTGAGGAACAGCACTGCTGGTAAAATGCATGCTAGCCAAAAGCCTATAGCCCTTTTCACATTTACTGGCATTAATTACATAAATTGTTTTGTCATTTACCCAAGCAGCGTCTTAATGTTTTTTTAAACAAAATGTGACCATTTTAACACAACCTCCGATAGCATTATAGCCCTCTGTTGCCAGGATTCTGAGGTGTTACGCATCAGAGCATCCTTGTGTTTTGCATGTCCACTGCTGTAGTGTAACACCTTTGTTTACACAATATGCAATTCTGAATCTTAAGCGCTACTGTTGCTTTGCCAAATTTGTCGGATTTGCCATTATTGGACACAAATCAACTTCTTAACCATATGTGCCCTGTTAAATGCTATAAAAAGTGTTGGTTGAGGCTTTATGTGTTAAAGCAGCTACATATATATATTATGCATGTGTACACCAACATTATTGCATATTAATGCATCATGATCATCCAAAGCTCTGTTAACACTATTGGGCACAAGTAAACAATGGTGTAATGGAGGGTATACGCAGGTATGTGGGTTATACACACCTCTTTTTCTGTCCGCTTACAGTAAACCAACCTATTGGCAAAAAAGCCATCAGAACATATATGAGCGTGAACCCACTTTCTCCTCAGTAACCTACCAATTCAGCTAGAAGGGCTGCAACTAATGATAATTTCATTATCAATCAATCTGCCTATTATGTTCACAATTAATAGATTAAAAAGTCATAAAAAAAGTTGAAAAGCCCAAATTCTCTTCATAAATAATCATAAATTACAAAGAAAAGAGGACAGTTATAACCTTTTGAGTAGCAGGAACTAGCAAATGTTTTACATTTTTGTTTGAAAAATGACTGAAATGAATAAACAGTATCTAAATAGTTGGCGGCTCATTTTATTTTAATCAGCTATTCAATTATCAGCTCATCATTGCAGTTCTTCGATCTAGTATTTCTAGTACCTAGCAGTGCAACCACCTTATTAACCACTACACTAATGCAAGTAAAGCTGCAGAGAAAGACGACTATTGGAGTAAAGCACATTCTTAACATTGCACGCTGGCAAAGTCCATCCTTTTTATTATAATTTAGTTTTTTAGTTTAAGCAGAAATTTGTGCCTAACTTGAAGACATTTCCTCTGCGTTCTCAAGACATCACATTCACAAACAAGTCCAAATTAACATTTGTGCCAAATTTGAAAATATCTCTTTAAGGTGTTTTTGAGATATCGCGTTCATAAAATGGGGACAAACGGACAGACGGGGAACCCAAAAACAAGGCCATGGCTGTCACCGGCACAGAGACACACTGACAGTGGCAAGAAAAGACATGTCAACACTGTAAAAAAAATCTTGTTTTAACAAAAAACAAATAAATAGCATAAATTATTCTTCCAGTCACACAAGCAACATTATTATAACAAAATTTGACTTCTTCATACAAACACTACTTAAGCCCTCTTTCGCAAGAAACTGGAAGCATTACACGTACAGTAAATCATCATCTCCTAGTCTCCAAAAACCTCATCCATAATATTCTACAAAATCTATGTGGGAGAGCGAACTACGCCGCAAAGAAAGGGGAGCAATGTTTTGGAATTCAACCCACATACCAGAGCTACTGCGGAGCTTCAGGAAACAGTCACATTCCAGTAAACATGTGGAATTACCAGGGCAAGAGCTCCTGGTCACCAGCCTAGCCAAATATTATCTCATACAGAACAATATCACCCCCCCCCACTCACTCACATAGCAGCTATTGGCTGAGAGGGAGGAAGTGATGTATATTGACTTTTCATTTGTGTCTTGCTGACTCTGCTGACAAAGGGACCAAACCACTTCCAGCTGCGAAACCTAGAGAAAACAACCACTTTCTGCTGAACATGATTCAGCTGCATTTCGCTGCTCAAATTAGGGTTTTCATCAAGCACTGCTTCTGTTGCCGCCGCAATTGTGAGTCATGCAGTGGTTAAAGTAGCTAAATGGCACTCACACCATTATCGCAGTAATATTCCACTAAAATGATTAGTACATTACATGTAATATAACCAAATGAGGCCTACAAATGACATAGCTGCGCACGTTAATGAGATCAGCGTACACAATAAAACAAACATTATCCATCTATTCCTGCTGATCTCCGCCACGTTAACACATGACCTTTGTAACATGAACATTCCTGTCCTACAATACCAATCATCCTGCACTATTTGTCTATCTTTAGAGTGTCTCAGCCAGCTCGCACCTTGTCAGTCATAAAAGCAGTGGGAGAGGGGGAGAGGGGGGAGGAGACGGAGGAGGGGATAAGAAGAGTGCCATTACTAGTGTTCTGGACCCGTGTCTTCCTAGGGTGAATAATTACGTCTGACATGTCGTGAATAGGGAGGGACATTATCGCAGTGATCCTCCGTACCCCCTCTGTGTGTTCCCTTGCGCGCGCATACACACACACACACACACATGCACACACATTAGAGCCCCTCTGAATGATTTAGGGGGTCTGTTAATAATGCAGGGGCTCCTACAGCTAATTAGGTAAGTAGCAGAGGGCGCCGGCTGTGACGCCTCAGCTCACTGATACGAGCTGTAAAGGAATGAAGCACACACATGCTCGCACACAGAGTTTGGGTTTATGTTTCACCACACACACACCTCAATAATAGCCCTGATTGTTTTCAAAAGGGATGGATTAAATTTACGATTAAGTTTCATTATTGATCATCGCGCAAAAATGAGGCAGCAGCTTCACTACTCCTTTCATTCGCATACAATATCAATTATTAAGTGGACGAGGAAAGGTAATAGGTAACAGGTCTGTGTGCTGTGGCCCTTAGGTATTTTGACAAGCTGCATCAGAGAAGGGTAACGGGGATCTGTGTGCTCCGGGAAAATCAATAGAAAGTGATTATCCTGAGAGGGAACAAGTGGAGAGCCAAGGTGGGCCTTGTCACGTGTACGATCTCTCTCCCTCTCGCTCCCTCTCTCTGGCGCCATAGCTGTCAGCCCTGTAAGTGCAGTGTCAGGGTGATTAGAGAGCAGCGCGGCCCCAGACAGAGTGAAGCCAACCTCCAGACGGGCCCTCCAGAGACGCAGCGCCACAACAAGCTTCAGCCCAGGGTCAAGCCTACTTTGTCAGACTCCCTGCTCGCAAGACGGGCCCCTTAAGCACACAATCAAGGATCATCTCGTATAAGAGATTGCAGGGCCAATGATATATAGCTGCTTTATAGTACCTTTAGGGGAAAAGCTATTTTATTTAAAAGGTTGGTGCACCCAAAATGCAAAAACACATATTTCCTGACTCATACCAAGTGGTATGTAGACGTGCACATGATTTATTTGCCAAGGCTTTGAGACAGTGTTGAGAATTCTTCCTCTATCTCTATACAGTAGATGTAAATTGAGTAAAGTCCTTTTTATTAAACAAAAAGTAAAGGTGAAAACTGCGTGCATTCTGTGGATCATATAGTGTAAGGTTTTACTTTTTCTGAACAAACTGAACTCCATTCAGATCTACTGTAATGACGAGAGGCGTTAATCTCATGTATTTTTCTAAAAAAAAAACTAATTGTGGTGGAGGAGTATTCATATCCATTACTTATAAGTAAAAGTACCAACACTGTAAAAGTACTCATTTATTATAAGAGACCTGCATTGACAATGTTACTTAAGTAAAAGTATGCAAGTACAATCTCGAAAATGTATTTAAGTATTAAAAGTAAAAGTACTCCATACAGAAAAATTCTGTTCAAGTCTGGGCAAAACCCCCAATTGTATTAATTCCTTGGAATCAATTAATTTTATTAATTAATTCAACTGTTGCCTTTTTATTTCCAAATGAATCGACTAAAGAGTTCAGCTGCACTTCAATATTTTTATGTGGTCTGTTAGCATAAATTTTGATTGAAAAGAAATTTGTTACAAATAATTCTAGTAAAAAGTAGGCTACAATACTCCCCCTGAAGTTTAAGCTGGTAAAGTAGAGGAAGTAGAAAGTGGATTGAGACTGAAATACTCAAGTGAAGTAAAAGTACTTCAAATCTGTACTTAAGTACACAACTTGAGGAAATGTACTTGGCAACATTCAATCACTGAAAACCAGATAAATAACAATATTGTGCCTTTAAAGTCTTCATTGTTTTGGATTTGAATGGACCAGTAGAGAAAAACTGCACTGGCTAGGCCTTTAAGGTAAAAGTACCAACGTATTCTGAGGACACAAAAATTACTAGCGTTTAAACAGTAGGTAACAGAGGCACTAACAGTCAGTTATCACAGTGCTTTTCTCCAAACAAAGTCAGAAAACCATCCCACAATCATGACAACACACAAGAGCAAACGCTAAAAGCAGCTGAGAATTAAAAGTTACTTTAGCGAAGTTAAATAACTTAACGCTTGTTAGCATTAGGTTAGCATATTAGGCTTATCAAACATCTCACAGCAGCCTGCAGGCCACGTCGCCTACCTTGCTTTCCAGAGTCCATGTTGTCGCTGATAACAAGGTCTGATAAGACGACACGACGTCAGGTTGATGCTTCCTCTGAACGGCAGCGGTAGAGTTTCGGGGAAAAAAAAAATTTGACCACAAAAAATAGCCTATAAACAACGGAGTAAGCGCGAGATGTTTCTTCAGTCCACGTGATTGACGTACCTGTCGCAGGAGAATCACGTAGAGGAAACTTCCGCTGGTCATTTTTTTCTGACAAGAGGAAGTCAGTCTGACATTGGTTACTACATTAAAGGATTACTTCACCCAAAAAATGACCATTTGTATATGAATCACGCCGTGTTACCTTGAATTCCTTTCCTTGCATGGCCTCCACGGACAGTGGCGAACATATTGATTTATTGATTGATTTGGGATGCTTTTAACAACAGCAAAACCATATAAAACATCAATTTACAAACTCTCACACAGGCTGTGCAGTATAATCTACAATAATCTCATTTATGCAGCTGTTTGCTTAGTAGGCTACTTCCAAAACACATGCATTTTTGCTAAAGCATAACTATTTGAAACTGAACTAAAAGTAAGACTTATTTATCCTCTTGTCAAAGCCAGACTCCAATACTAAGGTTTTTTTTAAATGAGACTATAAATGTACTGAGCATATGCTACACGGGACACATGAATCTAAATGAGATAAATGACTAATTCATTGATTTAAATCTCTTTATTTTACTTCACATATCTTGTAAAGCAAATAGGTAATACCACAGTGATGAATATGATTTTTATTCCTGGACAAAGGGAGTCAATTTCTTAACAATTTATAAAAAAAAGTTTTTAAAAAATAATAATAAACTAGGAATCTAAAAAAAAACAGCTGCCTTCCCTTGAATGTAGGTAAATATAACTATCAATCTTAATTCATGTTTACTTTATATCTAATTCTTAAGTTTAATTAAAATGTTATTATATTTACTAAATTTTGTGAGGTTGTTGCAATTTAACAATGACACTTTTAGTTAAATCCATATTTGTAAGTTTTATCAGCTTCAGTAAATCAAGTATACTGTGTCATATATCTGTATTCTGCTAGTGCATACTAATCAGTCATGTTTGTTCATTTCATTCTTGAACATGTTAAAATTAAACCTTTTGAATCATTGATCACGTTATGTCAGAGTAAGTTGGTTTACTGAAGTTGCTAACACTTATAAGGAACAAGGTCATTTCACTTGTCATTTTTAAGTTGCAACAACTTCACAAAATTAGGAAAATATAGCTAAATTTCAAATAAACTTCACACTAGATATTAAGTAAGCTACATATAAATTAAGATTTATAGTTATATTTACTTGTCTTTTTCAGTTCCCAAGATTATTTTAAATTAAAATCAACTTTTCAGATTTTACAGTGTGTGTGTGTGTGTGGGGTTACGAGGCAAATTCATACAAGGATATCCAACATATAATCTACATTTTTTTCAATGTTTCTTTTTTTTCCCCACCAAGTTCCCTGTAGCGCACACTTGTTGACAGATTGCTCATTAGTGTGACACAAACTTTCAGCACCGTCTGCAGTTTCTGGAGTTCACCAGTTCTCTCCAATCCCACAGCATAAGGGAAAGCTATAGCCCGACCGTGCCCTACCTGGATGTGATAGCTATGGCCTGGGGGCTGACAGTATCTAATCACAGCCTCAACAGGTGAGGAGAGGAGACGGCGCAGACAGCGTGGCACCACATGGAATTCCTACACTATCATAATGTAGATCAAACCACACACGCAGAATCCACCATCTATGTATAATATATGCTGCTCTCTACTGTGATGCTAAATATAGCAAATAATGCATATTCCAGCACACATGGCACAATACACAATACATATTATGTTACAGTGTGGAAGCATTTACTGTCAAAGTCAACAGGATCAAATCCACAAGGATTTATAACAAATGCAAGACAAAAGCCCACAGTGTTCAGCCATCCGTTCAAGTGTGCACAAACATTATTGCATTAATCTTTATTCATTTACGACGTGATGTTCCTCAGCGAAGCGTTTGAAGTCGTCTGACCTGGTCCTCACCTCGACAGCACAGAACCACGTCAGACATAAAAGCCGTCAGAGGGGGCAGAAGAAGCCAAACCTCCCCAGGGGAAGAAAAATCAGGGGAGTGGGAGGAGACGGAGGAGGAGAAGGAGGAGGATGGGTGTCACTGTCTCTACAAAGCCCTCTTATCCTCCAGATATCAAAGCGCTGTACTCCCAGAATAAAATATTGTCCAAGGATAAGAGTCACCACAGGGGGAGCTTTCCCAATTCCAGAGTAAAATCAAGAATGAAGGAAAAGAAAAAGGAAAGAAAGTTTTTGATTGTAAAAGGGCGGGGGGGGGGGTGTCATGCGGTTTTACATGGGCGCGTGTTCCTAAAAGATGTTTTTGATATCACACAAAGAAAGTATTGTGTGAGGCGTCTTCCTCACCGAGTTGAACCAACACATTCTCATGGTTGATCTCAGTGTTTCGGGGGTGAGAAAGACAGAAAGGACATAAGACAGGAAATAACTGGTCTCACAAAGTCACTAAGACGAGGTCTGTACAGTGGTGAACAGTAATGAAGTACATTTACTTAAGCACTGTACTTGAGTACAGTTTTTGAGAGACGTATTACTTTGACTCCATTTAAAAGACAAATAAAGGCCCCTCAGCTGTGGAACGACCTGTCTGAGGAGATATGGCTCAAAGAATCAGTGACTTTTTTTTAAATCATGTCATAACACAAAGTTTTATAGAGTTGCTTTTATGTGATGTTGTCTTTTTATTAATTTTAACTTATTTGAACCTGTTTTATTTATTTTTTATTTATTGTATTTCAGGGTTTTTGAGGTTTTATTGCTTTTGTTGTTTTTGGTCTGTTTATATTATTTTATAATGACATTTTGTGTCCTGAATCTTGCATTATTTTTCATCTTGTTTTAACTGTATCTTAACTCTACCCTTGTTTCGTCTCGCTTGTATTCAATAGGTCTGTTTGGCTTTCTGTTGTTGTATTCTGTGTATCCCATTTCTGCTTTTGCTTTGTTTGTCAATACACTTTGTTGACTCTGTTTTTTGAAATGCGATATAATTAAAGTTATTATTAAAGTCAATGGATGATTTTTTGGATGCAAAAGCCCATAAACTGTTTTATATCAAGTTTTAAGATTAAACAAAACAAAAAAATAGCAAAGAAAAAAAGGAAAAAGTTGAATCAACCATAAATATTATGACTTGCTTTCTCAGTTTACTTACTTCCACAAGAGAGTCAGTGCATTCAGTGGGTTGTTTTAGAGGTAAAAAGGTACTTTGTATTCTTAAGTGTATTTAAGAACAAGTACTCGAGAACTTTTATTGAAGTAATAATTGTTCTCAGTGACTTTTACTTGTACTGGAGTAATATTTGACCAGTAGAATCTATACTTTGACTGAAGTAAAAGAGTTGTGAACTCTGTCCACCAAAGTGTCAACAGCACCCAGAAGACAAAAAAATGAGAAATACGGAGTAACTGCATGAAATAGTGATGAATGCAAATTCATTGTTGTGAGAATAATAACCTACTTGTGACTTGTTTCCAAGTGTTCGTTCTCTTCTCCTTTTTTATTTGCTTTCTAAAGAGGAAGTATTTAGGATGTCGGCCAGATGGGTACACAGCACTATTGTATGGTTGACAGAGAGATGACCTTGTTGCGCCTGTGCGTGTGTGTGTGTGTTTAATCAGACAGAGAGGGGGGATTAGAGACCAGGCACCTGGCAGGTGGAAACAGTCTGTACTCATCTGATGCCCTCCTGTCCTTCTGCGCTCACACACACACACACACACACACACACACAGTATGTAACTTGGTCACAACTGTACTGTCATATTACAGTGCGTACAGCCACCTGAATTGAATCTTTGTTTCAGGTTGAGACTCCTCGCAGCGGCAGCCCCCTTCAAAGACAGAGACAAATTGAATTACACAAGCAAGAAACTTTAGGCAAAATGTAAAATGCCTGCAGAACAACTTTTTAACCCATTGAAATCTGGAAAGAAGAATCAGTTTTCCTGTGCTGCGTTAAGATTTAAACCTCTGAAACCTTAGCAATTTGTTTTGGTTTAACAAAAAGAAATAAGGAAAAAGTGACAAGAAAATGACCTGAAAATTTGTTTTAAAAAAGACATCCCATGTACAAAGACTATGGCCACAGGTTCAATTCCAACCTCGGGCCTTTGCTGCATGTCATCCCTTCTCTCTCCTCCTTTCATGATATAACTATCCTGTCAAATAAAGGCAAAAAGCCCAAGAAATAGTCTGATAAAATAACAATAATAATAATAATGATACAGAGAATAATAAGAAAGAGAGAAATTATAAGAGGTTAATCATAATCAAAAAGGAAAAATGTCCTGAAAACTATATCATGATAATTATTGTTATAATTATTATTAACTATTTTATCAATATGTTTTTTTGAATTTTTATATATATATATATTGTTTGTTTTTGTTTGGTTTTTTTTTTTGTTTGGCTAAATTTCAGGTATTCCTATTGTAACTTATAACTTCATCCCCTGCTTTTGAAAGAAATCTAGCCAATTTGTTGAGGTTTAAAGAGGTTAAATGACTTTCTACTATAGCCTTGATCTCCTGAGCTTCAGGCAATATCATGTTGTATATTTTGTATTAGAAGGCAGTTTTGCTTAAAAAATACAGTATTTTTTCTTGTATTTCAAGCACACAAATGACACCTTAAAAATCTGCAGAGAAGGTTTAGGAAGAATTCCTGCTTTGCGAGGTAAACTAAGCTGACAAACATCAAGCTCAAAATCATACAGCTCCATCCTGACTAATGTCAGCCTTCCTGAAAGAGTACTAAGCACCCCATCTGTTATGGCCTGCTCAAAGATAGTAGCTCAAGTAGAGTCATCAGTGTTAAGTTAAAACAAACACAGTAATTACCCTAATTAAGATCTGGCAGATTCCTTTAGATTAATAGTAGCCCGCATTAGATACTAGAGAGGTTGATATCAGAGGAGTGAGAAAAGAGGATTAAACAAGGTCAAGAAGAGGAAGGGGGGGAGAGACAAATAAACAGAAGGGGAATAAAAGAAAAAAGTTATGAGGAAGAGGTAATGCAGAGGAGGAAAGAAAGGTAGGATGTGCGTCTACAGTCCCAGTGAAAGGCGATGATCGGGGAGGGCTTTTTTTTTCGGCTGTACCAGGAGTAAATGGCTCTGCGGGCGCCTGTCACTCTGAGGGGCCAGCATGGGACGATCAACGATGATGACGGGGGCACGGACCTGTGTCAAGATGCTGAACCCAGCTGTCAATCAGACCACTCTGCCCTATGGGATGACAAGGATGGGCCTTAATCCTGCTGAAGAGAAACAGAGAGAGGGGTGAGGAGGAGTGATGGAGAGGCAGGAGAGAGAAGTTAGACAGGGAGAGATGAAAAAAATATGAGACAGACAGGCAGACACAGAGAGAGGGGGGGAGAGGAAGAAAGAAGTGATTAAGTTGTTTTTGAGCTGATTGTTTATTCAATAAATATACTGATGTCATTAAACCTAATATTGAGGATGTCAGCGCTTATCTGTTAATCATGTATGCATGTATGATTGCATTTTACAATGCATTTTGAATTACTGCAGAAAATATAACTCTCTGGTGAACAAACATTTATTATAAAACGAACTAAAACTGATATCCCTGTATTGAGGAAAACTAAACACAACAAGTGATTCTGTAACTTAATAAAGTTTGCACCAATCTGTAACAGGCAATGGAAATTGCAGCTATTCTCTTTTCAATTTGGAGCCAGTTATCTTGGGAAAAGAAATACTTGATGTCGCTCTCCATAGTAGGCAATATGACACTCTGTGAACTTGTCATTTGACGGCCAGAAAGGCCTGTATGAGTCACCCTCCAGCTATCTAAGACCGTAACCCCTCAGGCCTCCTGGGAACACTGAGGAATGACCAGAGAACCAGTACATTAGAACACAATAGGAAAATAGACTCTATCCCACAGTCAGTATTTGCTGGAGCTCCAGCAAGCTGTTTTCAATTAGCGCTTGCTGATTCTCAGTGTTGGTCTACCGCATCATTTCAAGTAAATGCAACCATAACTTAAAGCCACAATGTTTGGTTTGGCCATGAGGAAATCTGCTCTCTCTTGTCAGTGGTAGCCACTGCAGAAGTCCTCACACTGGCATTTGTGTTGTATCTGTCCTTCAGAAGTACTGCAAACAAAGTCTTTCGTTTAGGTTTTACAGTGATGTAATGTTATGAAAATATAATACAAATCTCCTTCGCTCAACTACAGTAACCACAGATGATAGAAAACCCCAAGAGAGAACAAAATGTATGTCAATGTTATAATCAGAATAAATTTGTGAGCTATGTGTACAACTTCTTCAAAGATGTTGGGAAAGATGTTGAATCTCTGGGAAATGGGGCATGAGTGCAGCAGTCCTTAAGTGAAGTCAAGTCTATTTGTACAGCCTGATATCATATGCAATGACTCATTGGGCTTTAAAGGTCCACAAGAGCTACATCTCCTGAACTTTAGCCCAAGGCCAAAATGTAAAAACTCAAAGAAAAAAAAACTGAACACATTAGGAAAATAATGGAAGAAAACAGGAAATTAAGACAGCAATTGGAGCCATACAGGCCAACAGGAAGTGCGCTGGGCTTCAAAGCCAGTATTTCCAGTAGCCAAACACAGGAATTACAACTTCTGAGTCTGTCATGTGATGCCATTGGGTCCAGAAGGACTTTTTCCCTAGATGTAGGCTGCATCATGAAAGAGACGTGTAAATCAGTGGGTACATTTATTTTGAGCCTCACAACCCATCACGAAATGATTCAGCTTAGTATCAGAATTTGACACATTCAGTCCAGTAACACTAGAAAAATCTAGAAGAGCCACCCAATAAATCATTTTATCTCTGTTTAAGTTACTGGAGTGCTAAACTGAAAGTAGATGGCTTGGCTGGCTAAAAGTCTCTGGTGCTCTATGGGCCCAATGATGCATAAGCAGTGCCGCTAATCCAGGTAGGCTAATTTTATATGCGGCAGTTGAAAGTGTTTGATAGGATATAGGAATGAACAGAGTCCCGCCTCAAATGCTGTATGCAGTTCTCTTTTCACATCCAAGGAGCCACAGGTTTGGATAACTTCTTCTACAATAATTAACATAAACCTGTAATAATTACAAGAAATAAAAACTACATCACTGGAATTTAGTTATAGTTTTGGTCAGCAGTCCGTACCAAGCTGGCAGACAAGCAACTCTCATTTCTAACATTTGTATAAACCATAGGTACAAAGTACTGAAGACAGCAAAAAAAAAAGAGGCAGTGTAGTTCACTACAGCTGCACTTTTGCCAATTTTAGCACTAATCTGCTGCATTTCACTCTACATGACACCTCGTGTAAGGATATTTAACTGGAGTTAGATTAAATCCTAGTTTTAGATGTAATCTCGTTCTAGTTAAATAGCATATTCTGCTCAGTGAGGCACATGTTGAGGCAGTAATCACATGTGATCAAGGACACATATGAAACAGAGGGTGTGGGGTTCCTCCACCAGAAAGTTTTTTAGCACCAAACACTTTATTTTCTGCATTCTGGTGAATTTTTCTGCACTATTTTGTGCCTATTCTGAATAAATTTATGGTGTTCATGTCATTTATTTTGTCAATATAACACTCTCTGCCTTCATGTTTTCATGTAGAGGCATGGCGGCCGGTGTCTGGCTGCATGCACGGAGAGATGGGGTCAAAGGTGCCAGGGATGAACACATTAACCATAATAATAATAAAAAAGTGCAGTCAGATATTTCACAATTCATTGCCAGGACTTCATCCAGTTTCCCCTTCAACCATGTTACACAAGTGAATGTTTACATCCAAACATCCCCAGACTTCACCAGTCTGGGTCACGATCCAAGAGGGATTGGCCAAAACCTTTGATCTGGAGATCTGAGTCTGAAACTTGTCCTTTGTGCCAGAAATATTTGTATTTGCAGATGTGTTTTTTTGTATTTGTGTATGCGGGCATGACAGAGGGACAGACATCTGTCTGTCTCTCTGTCATGCCCGAGAGAGAGAGAGACAGTCAGGGACAGCTTTCAGGGGACACTGTGAACCAAGAGAAAAAGCCATTGGTCTTTCGGGGGCCCAGATGTACAGTGTCCCTGAGGTGATCAGAGCTGTGACCTGACACTCCAGCGTCCCAGCATGCTCGGCAGATGTGGGTCAACTGACATCTGTTTCTCACTACAGCCTGGGCTCAGCTCTGCTCGGCCCGACCCAACCCCGCTGCCATATTCATCCTAATAACCACTCCCATAATCACCAGGGATTATTCTAATATTAGTGTGCGCATACACACGCACACACACAGTGACTGCTCTGATTAAGGTATAGTGCTCCATATGGTTTTTCGGAAGGTTTTTGGGGAGGGATTTGTATGTTTTTAGCCTTTCAGTGAAAAGCCTTGAAAAAGCCAGCTTAGAGAGGACTAAAGAGAGTCCCTGCATAAATAATATTGGAAAATAGCCTAGGCAAGGGTGGGTGGATGGTAGGGGGGTCATGCTGGGGTGAGATGTGGACTGCCAGCAGAGGTGCTCTGACAATGAGAACACATCACGCGGCTGCTGCGCGGATATCTGGCCTTGAAGTTAGGCGTTGAAGGGAGGCGGCAGTGCGCTATTCTGCCTCCATAAAGGAGGGATTACGAACCACTGACAGGATGTGTGAATCAAGATGGCACACTCACCACACAACAGGACTAGAAAGAGACACTGCAGGGGGCTGTCAAGACAGACCCAGAGTGAGCTGGGAGGATTACCATATAATGATGAAAGATGATGAAGACTGATGAATAGATTGTTGGCGCTTTAGCTATGGGGGAGGGAGGATGACGTGAGGAACTTGACATTTCAAGCATGGATGCCAGAGCTTAGGATTTCCAGTGCAAAGACATTTTTTTCCTCAGATGTACTTATACAAGCAATTGCTTGTTTGTGCATTTCCTTTAATGCAAGCAAGTTTTTTTATTTGCCTTGTACGATTGTAAACTCATTACATTCCGAGCATTCTCGTGCTGCACGTCTTTCTTTTTATATTGTGTGTGAAATCATCTTTCTTCCCCCTCTTCCAGCTCTCCTTTTTTTCCCTAAGAGGTCTATTTGTGGAAGTCATGGCCTGCTGGTGTTTACGATTCTCACTGGGCCCCTACTGCTGGTGTTTTTCCCTGCGCGCACACACATGTACACACACAAACATGCACACAGTGGGTCCTTACTGCTGACACTCAACTTCATTCTTTGCTGCAGCTGCATCTGTTGTCACCATGGAGACCTTGTTTATTACTTAACCCCCCCTGCTCACAAACACACACACACACACGCTATGACAGAGAAATAGGCAGGCTGCGTCTCCCTCTGTGTTTGATTTGGTGTTATAGGACCCATCGGATCACAGCCCCCAGCAAGCCCAGGCCCATATGCACAAACACACACACAGCAGTTGGCCTGGACGGATGCAGCAGGCCCATGCTAAACACAGAGCCATAAGCAGCACACTACCTAATCACCTCCAGGCTGGTCTGGATAATGACATTTGTTAAGGCTTTGACTCAACCTGCGTGAGTAAGGAGGCCGGTCTGGCTATTTTTCCCTCTCACACATCGCCGATATAAATAGAGAAACCAGAAGCCATGCAAATGATGCAAAGCAAAAGCACCAAAAAGCATCCTGGTAGTGATGCTTCACAATGAATCTGCAAAGTATTGGGTGTGTTCATGCATACGCGTGTGTGAGTATAGAGGGCGTTAGTGAAAGGCCATCCTGCTTAGCGGGCGGCAGCATGCAGGCAGGTTTTTCACGAGACAGGGAATCTGTTATGCAACATGTGAGAGGCTGCTAATCTCGCTGAACAGGCTGCTCCTCCTGGCCACCTCTTGGCCTGTACACACACAAATACGCACACACTCGCACACCTCCTGGCCATCTTTCTAGCCATGCATGGCTACACACCCAGGTGGCCTTAATGGGTTTAAGAGCAGTCGGAGATCCTCCTGCGCTTCTGTCCAGACCCTGATCCCTCCTGTCTCCTGTCTCTGCATGTGACTGCACGGGAAAGAAGCGTGAGAAGTCAAGAAGTCGCCAAAACACTCCATAGTGGCAGTTTACAGTTCTAGTAGGTAGATGCAGCTTGAAATAAATTGCCATTTTTAATGTGTTTTGATGGTCAAAGAGAGTGTACGTGTACACAGACAAAGGCATTTAAATGTTATTATAAAAGCGCTGGCAGTTTGGCTGACCCTCAGTGATTGATCTGGCATTTGGCACTTGGCAAATTTGGACTCCATGTCTGCAGCTCCACATCTGAAGTAAAGGTCATTAGGTGACCTATTGGGGTCAGGTGGCTACAGTCACTAAGCTAACCCTCGGCAGCATTACTCAGCTTGTTGGCATATGCTGACAGGCTCCCAGCTGAGTGGCTCAGCCTGCAACAGACGCACACATGCACAAACACACACCTGAACACGCAGCCAGAGGTCCTGTCCAAGATGACCTCCAGGGGATAGACATCCTGCAGTCTGCTCTCATCTGTAATTCCCTGATCCCACATGTGCCACTGCACAGATACTCAACTTGCTTTGCTTGGGGGCCTCTTTTGCAAAATGACAGGAGGCCAGGGGCAAGTTGCAGCAGCCCCATACATATTTCTAGGATTTAAGGACATTTCTAGAATTTTAGGACATTTATACAAATTTAGTACATTTCTACAGGATTTTTGGATATTTCTATGATTTAAGGACATTTTACAATGTTTGTATATTTCTCAGATTTAAGGACATTTCTTGGATTTTAGGACATTTCTTGGATTTTAGGACATTTCTAGGATTTTAGGATGGTTCTAGATTTTAGGAAATTTCAAAGATTTTAAGACACCAACTATTTTTAAGATGTTTCTAGGATTTTAGGATGTTTCTAGGTTTTAGAACATTTCTAGGATTTTAGAATGTGCCTAGGAATTTTGGACATTTCTAAAGGATTTTTGACTAATTCTAGGATTTTAGGATGATTCTAACATTTTAGGACGTTTCTAGATTTTAGAACATTTCTAGGATTTTAGAACATTTCAAGGATTTTAGAACGTGCCTAGGATTTCAGGACATTTCTACGAATTTAGTACATTTCTATAGGACTTATGTATAGGATTTTAGGACATTTCTAAGAGGACATTATGGGCTTAGCCAGGACCTCTGTCTGGGGATGCGGGGGATCCTCCTCTGGCACTTTTTTGTGAAACAACATCTATTTTGATGCCGTTTTATGCAACCTGGACCTTATGTATACTACAAGTATAAAACTGTATTTTTGTTGTCAATTAGAATATGGTATGGGGGCCACTTGGCACTCTATCAGGAGCCAGATCTGGTCTGTGGGCTGTAAGTTGAATAACACTGCGCTACTGTATGAGGCTCCTGTGATGGGGGCAGAGGTAGAGCAAGGACACAGTTTGTTATATTCATTTGGTTTGACAGAGGAATAATTCCAACTTCAGCGCATTAATCAACTGCTTATCACTCTGCAATGCCTCATTCCAATTAGTTCGACAATGTGAACGGAACTAAAGTGAGTCGCTCTGAGAAGTCAGTAAAGTGATAGAAGCGTTAGAATATTAACCAGTAGCCCAAACTTGCAGAGCACAATCACTACACACTCACAGAGATGGTAAAAGTGGCTTCTTATCAGTAACAGTTCTGGCTTATTTCATTTGTGCCCACAGCATTTCTTGCCATTTGGCCCCCGCTCCATATTTGTGACAGCTTTGATGTGCTGCAAGGCTTCGGGCCGCTCTCTGCATCCACAACTGCAGCATGGCTGCACAATAAATACTTTGATAACAGCACAGTCTGTAACTCAGGCAAAAAACAAATAACACAGTGGTCCTTACAAGAGTTCTTTTGTCAGGGTTTGGTTCTGGATTCATGAACCGAACAAAACAATTGGTTCCAGATTGAGGCGGGCTTCTGTTCTCCCCAGGGGGATGATTTAAATATATCAGAGGAGAGAGAAGCAGGAATAACAGTGGAAATGGTGAGAAAGCAAGTGAGAGAAGAGAGATGAGTGAAATGGAAAAGAATTCAATGGGTAGCGTGGGAACATTTACAGGCGCCGAATTGATGAATAGATAACAAATAGACAGTTGCAAGGATGGATGATTAAAAAAAGTGTATATAGTAAAACAAAACGTTTGTGATTAAAATTTAAAGTGACAGTTCACCTCAAAATCAAAAAATACATATTTCCATTTATTCTGAAGTGCTGATTATCAATCCAGGTAGTTTTGGTGTGAGTTGCTGGATGTTGGAGGTATCGGCTATACAGATGTCTGTCTTCACATGAACATAATCAAACTAGATGGCACTTAACTTGTGGTTCTCAAAGCACCAAAAAGTACATCTGAAAAACTCAACAGCAATGTCTCTTTCCAGAAATCATGGCCCAGTTACTCAAGATAATCCACAGACCTTGCTGTGAGCAGTTTCAGGTAGGAACTATTTTCTTTCTAGCCAGCTACACCTGTTAACTGTATCACTGCACAGAATAAAGCGTGCTTCCTATTCTGATACTGTCACCAGGCCTTTACGAAAATGACAGTAAAAGCTGAGTGAGGGTGCACAAAGGGAGATTCCTTTATTGTCAGAGACTGTATGGACTTACTAGTGTACTAAGCTTACCATAAAACACTATCTTTTGTACTATTTTTGGACAGCTCCATTTATGTAAACAGCAGGCTAACTGGATGCTGGAGGATGATGGGTGAGTGTGTGTATGTCACTGGGGTTATGCAGGGGGCACTTTCAATCCCAGATGTTTAGCTGAATTGGGCCTGTTTCAAAAAGATCAACAGGAATTTCCCATAACCCACCTCCACGTCAAAATCGTTCTATGTTGTGTCTTGTTTGTAGCTCAGGCAAAGAGAGATTGACTTTCCCTTGATGTTAATTATGTTATAAGACTCTCAACGCTCTCTCTTACTTACACACATGCACACTCAAGAGCGTGCTTCACTCTTGAGAGGACGTACCAGAAAGGACCTGGCAAGGGTTTGGCTGATGTCCAGCTGCCTTCACATACACACACAAACACTTACACACACACAGGGCACACTTAGTCCCCATCTTGGGTGATTACATAGCCTTTCAAACTCATTTACACACACAAGCAGTCAAGCTGAAAACTAATTTGTCCAAACATACACAAATACAAGGATACACTCACGTAAGGACACACACACTTTCTCACGCCCACAAGCATACACACAATATCAACCGAGCGAGGATAAGAGAGGTGGAACAATGTAAGGGCAGAAAAAGCACACGTGCATGCTCACACACATACAAACCATAGCCATGTCCAATCCCAATTCCAACTAGTGATAAGTGACGGTAATTTGACATGACAGCCATGAATTGTAGTATCAAATAATATGATGTCACAAAAGGACGCTGCTGCTGTGGATATCAGCCGTCACCTCATGGTTCTTAATGTCATGCTGAGATTCCATTGGATGATGACAGAGGAAGTTTCCTCCTCCTTCCTCCTCTTCCGTAACACCTTCCTACCTCCTAGATTCAATACCGCACCCTCGGCTGTTAGCTGAGGCAGTACCTGTTTGGTCGGCTAATTACTCATTATCAGAGCTTCAACGGGTGTGTGTATGGATTTGTATACGTGTGTATGTGCCAACAGATGCATACAGGAGGCAGACACACACTGTGCAGGAAGGAGGCTGCTGTCGACTGAGCATCCATGCAGGCACTGGGGGAATGAAGACAAACTGCTGCTGTGACATATAGATGATAGTTTGTGTATGTGTGGCCGATAGACATACAGACAGACAGTTCTCCAGTTGTTGTGTCCCAGAGATGGGTCCCCGGGCCATCTGACACCTCTTCCTGTTTGGACATCAGGCCCCTGAGGACACACACAGCTGGGGATGGGACAAAGCTCGCTCCCTCTTTTTGCATCCACACACACAAA
The DNA here is from genome assembly GCF_008729295.1 of Plectropomus leopardus. Taxonomy (NCBI): domain Eukaryota; kingdom Metazoa; phylum Chordata; class Actinopteri; order Perciformes; family Serranidae; genus Plectropomus; species Plectropomus leopardus. Next base: position 15,703,375 of record NC_056476.1, read on the forward strand.
CACAGTGCCGCCTATAAAGGTCCCGTATATCAGTCTCGTTGGTGACCCATTCTCCTTTTCATGTGTGACCAGCAGCCCATGGTCACATGAAGGATGTAGCAGCAGCTGTGAGGAACACACAGAGGAGCATCTGTGTATACGCATGGGTGTGTGTGCATGTTGTTGTCAGTTTAGTTGGAGCCAAACAAGTTTCTTCTGACATCACCTTGTCATCTCTGTGAAACTACAGGATCCAGAAAATGACCGTGAAGGAAGAAAAAGTGCAACAAATCAGTGTAAAACCACAGCTGCATCGCTGAGCAGGATGAGTCAACTGTCACAAAGTATACAGACAAAAAAAGGGACAGAGCAAGGTCTCACACCTGCTTTGTTTGAAGTAGCTCAACCCAAATGTCATTATTTTTCTCATTCAGTTTGCTTTAGTTTAGGATGAGAGGAAAGAATGTGCAGACCAAAGTGATATTTCTCAAACACCTTCAACTGAGTCTGCTGGAAGTACCCAAATACCACAACTCTGCTAAACAAGCATAACCAATTCCATAATATATCACATTACTGACTGTGTACTGGATGTCATATACTGTAAACTTTATGGCCAAAGTAAGTACAAACCCCCGTCCACATGCTTAAAAGTACAGTTCGTCTCAGGCCATTTTTCACAGTTTGGATTCGGGCAACAGGTTTAAATCATGGGAAATCTTAATGCCACAACATACTGTTACATTTCAGACAAAAGTGACAACTTTGTGACAACAGTAAGGAGAAGGCCTGTTTCTGTTTAAACATGAAAAGACGGGTCCATAACTGGAAGCATTTGTCAGGCAACCAGCTGACACACCAGAAAGTAACTGGCCCTGACTGAGAAATAGTCAAAGATGGACTCCATATTTATAACTCCGTAGAGTGTACCATGTTGTGTACAGTACAGTGGGAAATTCACAAAGACCACCCAGATTCCATTTTTTCAGGGTCTAGTCTCTGTAAAGTACCCTAAACAACCCAGCTGGCCACCTATTCCATTAGACCGATGTTGGGTGACCAAAATTCAATGTCAGGAGACATCTAATGTCAATACCAGTTTGACATAGATGACAACAGTTGATGTTGATATTCTGTTAGTTTGAAGATGTGCTGTTAAGTACCACAAATCAAATGTCTGTGCTTACTTCTCAGTAAATGGACAAGAAAATACTCCAAAGTTAGGCTAAAATTTGGCAATGGAAAAGCAGCATGGTCCCTTGGCCTGACCTCCAGATGTCTGAATGAAAATGGGTTCTATGGATTCCCATGAGTCTTCCCTCTACTGACATTCCCACTTTTTGCTGGTCCCATGCAGATTTTTGTTGTCATTTGACTCATAATAAAGACAATCTGGTAAGGCATCTGGAATTGAAAACGTGATTTCAAAAAAAATTGCGATGAATCATGAATAACTATAGAATTGCTGTGATAATTCAGGATTTTAAGAAAGTATTTGTTTGACAGCCCTACTTCTGGAGAACATAACTCAAAATCTGCAATATGTCATAACGTTAGTATCCACACAACGCAAAATGCAAATATTGTTTAACATGTAAAATATCGCCAACCGAATTTTTATTCCAACCAAATGTAATGTTTGTCAGAGGTAAGAGTCCAAATATCTTTCTGATATCATATTAATGTCTGGTACAGCAGACCTACACTGTAGTCAAAAAGCCATTCAGACTAGCAACAGTTAATCAAAGTTGTCATTTTAAATGCTTCAGCAACTATAAATCAAGTGCACTGGGCTTCTTTGGCCTAAAGGTCTTCCTCTCAAACATTCATGTATTCGTCTCTCTCCCCAGTTTTGAAGGGGAATCTGGGTGCTCTTTGTGAATTTCCCTGATCTGACTGGAGTACTTCCTCATAAATAATCTTGCCTTCTGTTTTTTTAAGAATATATGACCCTTAAGATACCTACTAGATTTACAACAGCATTTCCACTCATGTTCCAGTGTCAGCAAGCTTTGGTGTCATTCCACCCTTGGGCACTTTAACATTTAGCATGGCGTAGCATTTTATCCCAGCCACACAAGGTCCTCTGATAAGAGAGGAGGCATGTGGTGCATTAGTGTAGCATCTTAGCCGGTCATCCTACTTTGATAGAAGCGAACCTGAGGAGAACGAGAGAAATATCTTAGCCAGCCATATACCAGTTAAGCTAGCCTTGATATGGGACTAGACGTATGTGTGAGATAGAGGAAGAAGCAGAGCGACTCTTCTCATCTCTGGGCAGCAGGATTAGAATGTTTACCCGCTAATGTCTTTAGCTACGCTGAAGCAAGAAACACACATACACTCTCTGATGCACACAATGTGGACACAGTACGTGCAAATGTAGATGAAAGAACAGACGTGTTGCGTACGCATAATTTCACATATATGCAGTACATAAATACACAATATATACTTGTATAGATCCAGTACATTCAGCTGGCCTGGCCTTGCTTTGTGTATTTGTGGGTGCTGAGGTCTGCACCCATCTGCTCCTGTGTGTGTGTAATCTGCCTCAGACAGGCTACAGTGCTTAGAGGGGCCAGACTGCAAACACTGCACTGGGATGAGACACCTGCTACAGGGCTAAGACCAGAGCCCTGACGCACAAACACACACAGATGGAGAGGCCACAGTTACCATGGACAAAGCAGTCACTCGATTACTGCCCAAGCTGTGTGACTTTCAGGTGTTTTTGTACCATTTAAACCCATATTTTTACATTTAGACTTGTGTAGTTCCTGCAGCGTGTGGATTTTCTGTCCCTATGCTGCAACCATCAGTCCTAATTGGTTGGTATTAATCGTCCGTGGAGGAGGCACATTTGACAGTTCCATAACTACAGTGTTCAAAATGCTCCTGGTGAGGAGGGAAAAATCTCTACTTATCCTCGTCTTGAAGTCTAGCTTTGAGCATCTGCTGTCAGAGTGTCACGTCTGAATTTAGCAAATGCCCAGGCACGAGGTGGCTGCGTTCTAAATGCCCAATGCTCAAAGGAGTGTCTGTCGTGCCGCGGCTCGGCGTGCCAAATCAGAGCTGGCTAGGAGCTCCCTATAGGCGAACAGATGGCCATTACTATCATTTATAACTTATTAGGGCCTATAATCCTACCTGCGTCAAACACGCCCCGACGCTTAGGGCTGGCTCTTTTTTATTTTCTTTCTTTTTTTCGCCTCATTTAAAACAGTTGTATGTGCCAGAAAAGTACTCATCACGATTTTCTCTGTTTCTCTGTCTCTCTCTGTATTTTTAATCTGCAAACTGCGTGGTTGACACATATGTGCAGGGATAATATGATATAGGGTTATCTTTCCTTTAAATCAACAGTCAACAGATTGCCCCCACGATGGTGCAGATCTGGAAGCTGATAGTACTGGATGGAAATGCAGTCGCAGCATGCGGTGTACGGTAATTTTCACCAACTGTAATGGAGAGTCATACACAATCATATTTATTTCCATAACATTGACTGTTTTTCCCTATATATAGCAATCATAGCAACAATAAACAACCATTCATTTGAAATCGTATGTTGTGAGCCTATGTTACTGATTGCGTCAGTGACTGGAACACCCAGAGCTGAGGTTTTATAATTCTTGTGATAGATTTTAAAGGTATGACAGGCAGGATTGATAACTGCTTGTAAACATGGTCACCAGTGAAGGAGAAAATTAAGACCAACCCAAGTTCACTCCGAGGTTGTAGTGATCATATATGAGGCCAAACATGTCAATATTCCACCTAATAATTAATTATACATGCAGATACATTTCACCTTATAGGTAATGACATGTAACCCTTACCACCACCCTAATCTTGACCCCGTCTCTTTCAAATGAACATTTCATAGCCAGCTAAATGCTAACTTTTTCGTCAGGGCATCCGCTTCCAGACCAAAAAGCAAAGGGGGCAACTCGTGGACTGATATGTACTGTAGGTGTAGTGGGCAAGTTACGTGGCTAGTGGGCAGGTCTCATAGATATCCAAGGTGCATTTATACCTCCTCAACCCAAGCTGCAACATCTTAGGCTGTAAAAAAAAGCTGACACGGAAGTGCCAAAAACTGTAGTTCTGCTAATGACCACTAGAGGCTTTTGGTTGCGGTTTTGATCTCTATAGCTAATTTTAACATTCGTGATAGCTGCACTGTGGGTGATTTTTTTTTAAAAACTCATCCGTTAAAATTTTATCGAGGATTATAGTTACGCATCATTAATGGCGGACAGCTTTGACTGACAGTCTGTCTGCAAATAGTGTTGTCGTCTTCTTGGTTATAGAAAAAAAAGAAAAAAGATGGCGACAACCGAAATGCCGAACTCGTGGCTTCAAAATGGGTGTCTACAAAACAATGAGTGACATCACAATGGCTATATCCATTATTATTACAGTATATGGTTCCACCTCGCTATATTTGCATTTTTTTGCCGCTGTGTCTGTTACCTGCTGCTTACTGTCTGGCATGGTTGCTATCATTTTATAAAGCCCCGACCTCACCTGAGTGCTGTGGGGGTACATACCCATAAATGTAAAAATAAGAAGAATATATGAAAGTACAGGCAGAGGTCAGAAAAAAAAGACACTTCTGTAGGTCATAAGTGATGGTTGAGAGAGATTACTTCTGTAGATTGTTTTTTAAGAAAATCCTGGATAGTATATCTTTAAGAGAAACGTATTTAATAAAGTGCTGATGGTGTGCCACAGTGATAATTCCCATTCTGCTACATATCTGCATCCCAACAAAGTCCTTCCTCCTACTTTGTCAGTCTCTCAGTCTGGCTCCACAGAGCCAATCGTCAGTGATGCCTCACATTCACCACCCAAGCAGGTGTGGGCATTGACGTTTCTGCTGTGAACAGGCTGCATCTGTCATGTGGCAAAGCAGAAATAGCTCCAATCAATGTCCCCCTCGGACACACACGCACACCCACATACACATGCTAGGCTCGCACACACTCTCAGCACCGCTGTTCTCCATCCAGCAAACAAGGATCTATGGAACAATCATTGTAAACCGCCCTGGTCAGCAGTGAGGGCGATCGATCGGCTCGTCTCGTATAGAGAGTCCACACGGCTGTTGTATCCTACTCGGACTTCAAAACAATCTAGATAAGGCCGGAGAGATCCCGAAACCTTTGACTCAACATCTCACCTCCCATCTGTCGCCATTTTGCAGCAGCTACTTTGTTGCAGCCATTTTGTGTCCCTGCCATTTAGCACTCTATTGAGCTTCAGCTGGGGATGCCAAATGGCACGTGTGAAACCCCCCCCACCCAACCCCATCATTTGTGACCGTTTGGATGACAGACAAATAGATGGGCAGACACACAGGCAGACAGAGAGACAGAAGGAAGGCAGATGACTGGCTTTGATGAGCTTTATGGGGATGTGTGCGGAAAGACAGACAGACAAATGTGTGTCGGCAAACAGACAGACAGATAGACAGACAGAAGGTATATATACATGTGTGTTTGTGCGTGCGCGCTGATATGTGTGTGTGTGTGCGTGTGTGTGTGTGAGAGCGGATGTCAGACCAGGTTGTGTGTTCCTGCAGTGGCAGAGATGAGAGGGAGAGAACAGGAAGCTGCTCTCCTGGAGACAGATGGACTGCCATGCTGTGGACACACACACACACACACACACACACACACACACACACACATATACACAGAGAGTGACACACAACAGTACAGCCAACAAGAGAACATATCAGAGCACGACGGCTGAAAACAGAGAAACACACCAACATGCTAGCCTAAACAGGCGCCATGGACACACGCGCGGCACATTTGAGGAATGGCGGATGAAATATGCAAACAAAACTATACACGCCAAAGTTGACTTCGCAAGACATCATCAGTATCCAGTTTCTCTTGACTCTACAGAGAACTTCCTCCAATGATTTAATCAAGGAACGGAGCCTTAATTGATGAATTCATCACAACTTTCTTTGCATAAAATCTCAGCTACAGGCCTGAAAGGTAAAAGCCACAATGAATACAGCACAACGCTTACTGACTAACATACATGACACACTCACGCTCATAACAGGTGCTAATCCTGCCAGCCTCAGGTATGTGGTGACAACCTTCTCACACCCAACTTGAGAGCTCTGGCGGATCTAGGCTACGCCAGGTTGTCACACAGGATGTGTTGTGTGTACACACACACACACACACACACACACACACACACACACACACAGTTGTTCTCTTCACTTTCCCCCTGTCTGTCTTTTGAACGGAGACACACAGGAAAAGGAAGGGAACAAGAGAGTGAGGGAGCGAAGATGAGAGAGTCTTCACAGACACCGACTCCAGCAGCGACAACAGCAGTATCACACCGTGTGTTTGGGTGTTTCTGCGAGCGTCTGCGAATGTGTGTGTGTGCCCGGGCGCGTGTGTTAGGTGTGTTTCACAGGATTGCCAACACATCTCCTCGCAGCGAGAGCCCTATAGGAACAGAGACATCTGTGGAGTGAAAGGACGCCAGCTTGCATGGCCGTCTCTGGAGATAGAAGAGGATGGGAGGAGGAGAGGATGAGGAGAAGGAGAGGAGTAGGAAGAGGAAGAGGAATGGGCAGGAGGATGGAGGACAGTCTGCAGGAGCTCCAAACCTTGTCTGTCAGCCGATAATTAGAGGAGAAGTCCTGTCTAGTTTTGACGGATGAAAATGTTTCATCTGAACAAGTAGCTCAATCGTGTCTTAAAGTAAAATGAGTGAAGATTTTCCTATTTTTCCCACATTTTCATTAAATCAAAACATTAAATCATAATATACAACGTACTCTCATAGAATGGGTTGTTTGATATCTTACAAAACTGCACACACCACAGTTTGTATGATATCATACAAATTGGCATCCTACAAATAACGTTACATCCTTAATGAACAGATACATTACTAACGTACAGTGCACTGGACTTCCGCATCAATTAACTACAAACTAGGTATCCTTCTGCGTCTGCTGTTGATGTTCCAGGATGGTGCTACCATGATGTCAATGCTACCATGACGTTTAGACAACACAAGAGCATGGCAACCCACGCCGAGACGTCAACAAAAGCACATGATGGCACGGATGGTTAGGATAAGGCAACAAGAGCACTGTTGGCTTGGTGTAGAAAAACATCACATTCAGATGGGAAGAGTACGCCGGATTCCTGCATGAAAGTCTGGGGTTTGTTTGATCCATCAACTGCCCTTTCCACCTGCCCTAAAGACGCCCTCACACTTCTTCTATTACGTTGATACTGGCAGCATTTCAACCTGACGTGTATCAGCGTATCATGCAGACGCAACAGGTGTCATCCAGCCATCCGCAGGTGAAAGATGGCTTTTGGTATTGTGGTTAAACGTCAAAAGCTCTGCAAAAGTGGTGGTATTTGACAACTTTGGAAAGAGAACAGGCTGTGAGGTTAAGTTTAGGCAATAAAAGTTACTCTGGTTAGGTTTAGGAAAAGAAACACGGTTGGGTGTTTTTATGTTTAGGCAATTAATGTTACTGTGGTTAGGTTTAGAGACAAAAAAAAAAAAAAAACATTGTGAGTACATATCTTAAAATTACTCAAAGTTCACTTAAAGTCAAAAAGGTTCCAAACGCGTCTCGGGACTACTTCCTTCTTCACTCCCATCAGCACATTGGGACGTGATTTAAGCCTTTCAAAACATGACATATGTATGAATTTAAGTGCATTACTTTTCCTAGGAAACCGTATAAACAGTTTGTGAAGACAGCCTGTAATCTAATCTTATTTCACAATATGTTGTCTTTGCATTTCAAGACTACCTTTAAAACTATATGATTAACTATTTGGTGTCCCTTCAATTGATACGTTTCTGTCAGTTGTATGAAAACAAAACACTTAAAGATTAATATTCTTTCAATGTTTTGTACTTCTGACCCACCATATCAATTTTATAATGAGTGAGCTGAGCAAAAAATGAATTTTATGTATTTATTAGGACTTTGAGAACATAAACCTTGGACATAGAAGCCATACAACAGTTCAAGCACTGGTCATGTCCGCCTCGGTGATGAATGCATTTGAACAAGAGCTGCTGCATGATCCGCACAGAATAAAAAGTACCTCAGCAAGAGAAATAGTTCATAAGTGCCCTCAGTGAATGTCAGCAGATCAGCGAATAGATATTGAAGACGCTGGCCTTCTTCGACAATTCATCTGTAACCCTGCAGCCAGGGACTTCCACCGCAAATGGAGCTGATGACAATACAAGCAAATGTCCTCCTTGTGTGTACAAGCAAGTGCACTCAAGCAGATGTGCACCGCAGACCTTGGGACTATGAGCCAGGGAACAGGACACAGGTGCACCTGCTCTCTGCTCTCGATGAAAGGTCAGCCAAATTCAGAGAGGGATGCAACCTTCCACTGTTTGTGTGTGTGTATGTGTGCAGCAGCACGAGTAAAGAGAGTGTGAAACAATAACTATAATGGTAAATTTATAGCTTGAATATGTACTGTAAGCATCAATTCAACTGAATTATTTGCAGATTTAGTGCTGCAATGTATTCCCCGCAGCTCATCTTTTTTCCGTAACTATCTTCATTGCAGATTTTTTTCTAAATAGCCATCATTGCCACGTGTGGCTTGGCGTTGGTTGCCAAAGTGCATTTCCAGCAATCTGAGCAGGTATACAGGAGAAAACATGTGCAGCCGGACCAGTGCCAGAAGAGACAGAAGGTCCGCAATGATGTTTCACTACATAGATTATGCAGATACCGCGGTCAGAACGAGGAACAGACAGAGAGAGGGAGACGGGGAGAGGAAGAAAGAGGACGTGGGAAACAGACAGAGAGACGGAGAGCGGGCAACAAACGAACACAGACGGAAAGAGAGGACAGAGATGGGAGCGAACACAGAGAAACGGAGCAAGTGTAAGCATGAGAGGGAGGACATGAGAGACAGAGAGAGGGAAGTGAAGCAGGGAGGGGTGTGTGCAGGCTACAGCTGGCAGAGGGATTCCCAGAGCCAACTGCCAGTGTAGAGGAGCTCCTTAACAACTTCACAGGACTCTCAGAAAGGAGCTTTAAAGTGGCCACATGGCCTGGCCAGCACAGCAGAGCAGAGCAGCAGGCTTTACTGGGGCTCTGCACACACACACACACACACACACACACACACACACACACACACACACACACACACACACACACACACACATTCGTGCACAAGCATTCAAACACACACAAGCTCAAACAAGACTCAGCCCGCCAGCTGCTGACAGGGACAAGAGTGTCCAGAGCGATAAATCTGTAAGCGTGTGTGTGTGTGTGTGTGTGTGTGTGAGAGAGAGCGAGAGAGAGTGAAGGGGGGGTAGGCAAGAAATAGCAAAAGAGCAAAAAGCCTCATCTAGCCTTACATGCTACACGGAAGTCAGCATACAGCATAGCAGCCAAAGATTTGCATGAAAATGTGAAGTTAGCCCGATATGCTCGTCAAAGCCGCTTCTTCAATATTTGCCTCGTTCATACCTGCAAACCCTTTCATCTGCTCGTAAGCTGCCTCTTTGCACAAAACAGAAACATAAATTCCTACAACTGCTGTCCTCCTCCTCCTCTGTACCTGCAGTACGCCTCCAGGAGTGAAACATGTGGTACATGCTGTTCGGCAAAGCAGCTTTGCTTTTTTTTTTCGCCGTTTGATTCCACCGATAACAGCGAGCAGCGGCTGATCATCAAATGTTTTCAACGAGTTAAGCCTCGTAATTTTGGAGTAGCCGCCTGATCCTTTAAATGCCAGTGCTTGGTGCAAAGTAGAAATTGGTTCTTTTTTTTTCTTTTGCTCCATTCATATGCTTGATTATCATTATCCCTCTTTTGAGCTGAACTTTGAGGAAGGGATGGAGGGGGTTGAAAGACAGGGGAGGAAAGGGGAGGAGGCCAGTGGAAGAGATGCCATCACACACCCTACTCTGTGTGTGGTTGGACAAATATCTCCCTCTCCTGCTTTCTCTTTCTCAAACCTCCACTAGACGCTTGTCTGTCTGGATCAGCAAAGTATGTCTTCCAGGGGTTGTTTGGCGACAAAGGTTTTCACTCAGGACAGCGGTCTTTTCTTTTTTTTCCCACCATCACTATGCTAGACCACCGCTATACTAATGGTGGGGCATTAGCATTTCAAGGAGCCTCCATTAAGGAGGGCAAGAAAAGCTGCTCTCAGCGGGGGGAAATCCATTTTGTCCCAGGCTCCAACATCTGCTGCAGCCGTCCCAGCCAGAAGGACGCTCGGATAAAGCCGAAGAGCCCTCTGATTTACTGTAATGACAGACAGACAGATAGACAGGCAGAACGGATGACCATATGCGGAAGCGAGGGAGAAAAAGGAAAAGACAAAAACAACTTCTGTCTCACTGTCTGTCATTTTCTGGTGCCTTCTATGTGCATGTGCCGGTGACGGCGGTGGTGAGGAAGAGGGGGGTCATGGGAAAGGCAGGTTGCCAGATTAAGCTCTGCTGGGTGAAATCCTTTATGCCCAAAGTAGTGTGCAAAATAAAATTAAAAAAAACAAAAACAATTGCCATGGTTCAAATAGGTTACTTATGTACTTAAACTTTCTATTCTGAGTGCATGAGTGTGTTGACCCTGAGAATTATGGCAAAATGCAGCACTATGAGTACAGGATGCTGCACTCTTAATGGTCAAAAAGTTGAGTGTGAAACATTGGACTCTTCTCACCCTCAATGGCCACCATGTTGCCTACGTGGCAAAAGTAGTAGAAACACAAAGGTATTTGAAACTTGTCACATGTTGGCCAACTACCACAGTGAACACCAAAGCCTTGTGCAGAAAGACATACGCGTATTTCACTACCACTATACTGTATTTGGATATAATCCAACGGTTTGTTTATTGGGTTGGTTCCGTAACAATTTGTTACCACAAACACAAGCAAATGCTAACATTAGCTTGCCAGCTAGCTAACAGCTGCACATTTTATCATCAGGCATTGACGTTACATGTTTTGTGGTGTAAGCTATACAATCTATGCGTGTAAGTTTGTTTTGTATTTATACATGTTCAATTGTCGTCTTCACTGCAGCAGATTTAAATATTCGATTTGTGGTCAGAGGTTGACAAGATGTAAATATTTGTAAAACGCAGCAGCTGTCATAAACTCAGTAGATCCACAGGCTGATTATGAGATTATGAAAGAATGGGGCCCTGGGCACAGTCATGTAAAAGGCCCCACCACCTCTCATACATACGACAGGAAACACACATGGACTTTTCTGGTGAAGAGTTCCTCTTTTTTGTTGTGGTCATTTTGTTTCAGTCATTTTCTGTTGTTACTATTTGTGATTTTTTTCTCTTTTTTTTGTCTCTTCAAGGTAAGTTTGTGTGGAGTTTTTTTTTTTGGTTGTTTTGTGTCTTTGTCAGTCATGCTGCACTTCTTTACAGTTATTTTTAGTCTTTTTGGCACTTTTTTGTTGTTATTTTGTCTCCTTGAGATCATTTTGTGTCTTTTTTGTGTCTCTTTGCAGTTCCTTTGTGGTTTTTTCATGTTTCTTTCTGTTCAGTATAAGTTAATCTGAGTCTCATTTTGCAGGTGACAGCCAAAGGGTTCCTGATACTTTGGGCCCCTGAGCCTGTGCCCCAGAAGGCCTGTTCTGTCCATCCATCCATGCATAGATCAGCTGGTGACAGAGCCAGCCACTATCAGCCATGGATATTCATAGATATAGAAATGTGCCATTTATATTTAATAAAATAAATAAATAAATACAGAGAAAGCCAAGTTACCAGTTAAGCAGACAGCAGGAATATATTTTGGCAAGTTACAATTGTTTGTCAAATGTTGGCGGTAACGTTCCACCCATTGCAATTTGCCGAGCAGAAGAAGAAAGGCTGTCAAATCTTGCGAATGCCATTTCCGTTATGTGTGTAAAGACCATGTTTGAATTAAGGCACTACCCTGTCAAAATTTGCACACTACACAAGTAAGTATGTAGTGTGCAAAGTGTTCTGTGTGTAAGTGTATTAATGGAAGTATTCAAATTTGAGACACAGGAAAATAGTTAGAATATCATTATATCATAGAAAAAGTAATGTCACAACAGGTTGAAGCTCAGTTATACTCCCTTTATGTCCATTACAAATGTTGTGCATGTACAAATGTTATGATGGCACAAATACAGCCAATAGATACTGAAAAGTCAAAAGTTCCAGACAATGAGGTGACAGTGAAGGAGGTTGTAACAATGTACCTTTTAACGAAAGCAGCATTGTAAATGTCGGTGGTCTGTGAGGCCATTAAATGAGTTGCGACATGTGGACAGAGAGATGTTTTCACCTATAGTATCTGTTCCTTTCAGCCATTTTTTAAATGTCTCTGTCGTCTCCCACAGTTGTATTCTGCTTGAACTGCACTACACAGTCCCCACAGTCTCTAGTGCTGCTATTCCGTTCCCTCCACATCCATAAGCTTTAAGGAAACATGCACAAATACAGACAAACTAAACCAGAGTATGGACAGAAGGCTCCATCCGTGTCCGTACCTAACGTTGAGCATAAATGAGCCCTAAGAGCAGTGGAAGACATCTGTGGTCATAATGAGAGAAACTCACAGGCTGATTGTCATCTGCTGCCACATAATGGCTAAAAAGACCTGAACCAAAGAGAAGAAGACGAGTCAAAGAGAGTGGCAGAGAGGCAGACGGACAGAGAGACGCAGGGCCTTGATCCCTGCCCCATCTGTCCTGCTTCTCGCAACTCCCTCTATCTCCCTCATCCCTCCCACTATGGTGGTCTCCTGTTTACTTTGGTCTAAACCTACTAAGTCCCTCACCGTCCTAAAGCCTGAACAGCACGGAGGTGAGCTGAATCGCACCCTGGCCAACTGCGAAGCTTTTAGCAGACGGACAGACGCACAGGGAGACAACACCAGCAGAAACTTGAAGTCAAAGCAGGAGAAGAGTGTTTTTATCTTTGTAATAATTCATGTAATATAACGACACTGTGCCCTTCTAATGACAGACTATGTTGCAATTACATGACCTTTTCCCCACCCAAATAGAGCGTCTGTGATGTCACGGCGCCACATCGCAGATATTTTTATGTTCATCTGCGAAGAGCACTCTTGATAATTCTCAGGGATGAACACCGCAGCCGACACTTAACAACCTCTGGGTTGCTGTGACACAACACAACACCACTGTGATGGATAATGACTGTTGCCACGCACCAAAACAAAAAAAAAAATCACTCCAGCTGATAAACACTGTATTTTTTTTTTTTTCATTTTCACAGCAGCATATCTGACTGTTTGGCCAGATAACTCGTGCAAATTCATCTCTCTCTGCTCTGCACCGTCTTCTAGGAGTAAAGATACAGATACAAAGTGTCTGCCGGAGTTTAAACAGATGGAGGGCCTCTACTGGGAAGGGCTTTTAAATAGTTTTCTCCAGAAAAAAAAGGTCCGCCTTAACAAGCCATTTAATCTCATATTCAGTCTTAAAATTGTGGTTTCATTTAAAGACAGAATACCCACTGTTATAGGTAATTGTTTCCAACGCATTCTCACTTCAAAATGGGTGAAAATATGTTCAAGATATTATTTGACCTCGATAAAATCTTGAAACAATTTGATACGTATTGGAAACAACCGAAATGATCTGCTAATTAGCTTTTGGAAGATCGTTTTTATTTGTTCTGGGGAAGAAAAAAAAAAGATTCTAATATTTTTTAATGGCTGACGATATTTTTCCCCATGCACACACACACATACACACACACACACACACAAGCTGCATGGCCCAAACAAGGCTGTCAAGGAGAGGCAGGGGCGATGATGTCATCGAGCCAAGCCGGTGCATCACATCTGCAGCTGACCCGGTGATGTCGCCTGCGGTGAGCACCTGGCTGCTTTCACCACGAGAGAGCCATTACATGTCAGAGGGGTGTTTAGAGCGTGCCGTCATTACACACACACACACACACACACACACACACACACAGATATACACAGAGGCAGCAGCTGGTGTGTAACTCCAACTGGACAAAACAATAAAACTTGGAACATCACAATGCATTGGATGGTACAGAAACCTGGTAAATTTGGAAAGAGCTCTCTCTCACTGTCTGTGTGTCTGTCTGTCTGTGTGTCTGTCTGTCTGTGTGTCTGTCTGTCTCTGGCACCACCCAGTCTCGGCTGCCATGCCACAGCTTTTACACAGCACCAGCCTGACTGATGCCTTTTGCTCTGTGTGGTCCAGACGTAAGTCATCCAGGCCACTTGCTTCACTCTGTTTACTAGTGGGTTACTTCTTACGCGCGCACAAACACACACACACACACACACACACACACACACACACACACACACACACCCGACATCTCCCACTCTGTCTCCACAGGTCTGAGCTCCATCACTCCTAACAATTATCTTTGGTGTTAGCTCACAGATTGGGCACCTTGGAGTCTGGGGCTGTTACAGACGAAGCACACGCTGGCCTCGAGACGTGTTTACAAAAACTGTGTGTGTGTGTGTGTGTGTGTGTGTGTGTGTGTGTGTGTGAGCAAGAAAAAAAAGTGCATGAGAAGTACGAGCAGAAGGCTAGCTTATAGTGTGCTACAGTCAGCAACACTTTAAAAGGAAGGCTTGTAGTGCTCTTCCCGCTACCGGATCATGTCCAGTGTCTACACACACAAAGACACAAGATACACTACAAACACACACACACACACACACACATACGCAGAGCCAGATGGACAGCAGTGCTAAGGCTTAGTTTAATGACAAAAGGACCCTCAATCTGGACACGGATTTATCACTCACTTTAAAGTCCATCTGCGAGAAGTTTGGACTGAAAACACAACTGCTCAATCTCTCTGCCTTCCTCAGCTCGTGTTTGAGCAATTTAGCAACTTTCTCCCTCTCTGCAGACCGCGCTCATGCTCTCTCAAGCACACACCAAGTCCCATACCTCTCCTGCATCTGTAACAAATCTGAATGATGAATGTTTGAAGACGGGGGGTGGCTGGGAAAAAACTCAGCCCCGGTGGCAATATCATAGAGCCATGCAACCATAGGCTTTTATTTCCTGGGTTTTAGTGGTGTCCAGGGGCCTGGCAGCATGTGGGGTGGGGTGAGGGTGGGGTGAGGGGAAGCTGGGAGGCAGATAGACAAGAAGAGTGACAGCACGGAGATAGACTAGCTACCTATTTATAGCCCGGGCCATCTGCAGAGCTCCCTCTTGTCTTTGGTCATCCTGTTCACAAAGGCTTGGAGGCAGATTCCAGCAGCCCAGCGCCCAGCCGCTCCATTCACTATTCATTCCAGAGCCGGCAGCACCATATGGATCCGGCCCCACTGCTGGGCCCTGGCCGGCCTGTTTCTCCCTCTCTATCTCTCTCTCTTCAGATTGACGTGGTAATGAAGCCTGGGTGGCTTGCAAAGCGGTCTCCTTTCTCTTTTCCCCTCTTTCTCCCTGTGTCTTTCCCCTCTTCTCTCTCAAAGACGCCGGGCTTGAGCATGACCGGACACCCCCTCCTCCTCCTTCCCTCCTGTTCCCTTCCTATTACTCTCCCTCCTCCTCCTCCTCCTCCTCCTCTTGCTGTTCTCTCCTTCTGTCTTTCTTTATAAGGCGCCCAGACACTCCTCTCCTCCCTTTACCCACTCTCAGACATTCAAATGATCTCATTTCATTCCCTGACACCTGTGAAGAGCTAATGTGACCTTAAGTAGCCAAGATGTTCTGTTGCCAGCCTCACTACACTACACGTGTACTATCTCCATCCTACGGAGTCCGGGAGGTACCATGGAGAGAAAAAATAAATGAATCAGGGCTGTGTATTACTAATTCGTACGCACGAGATGCTTTTGCATGGCCTTGCAGTTTCATTTCACTCCCTCATTTTGATTAATCCCTTACTTTATTTTGGGTAATTGGTGCACTCAAGATAAGTGAATCGTGATATAATGTTTCATAGAGCACCATGGCAAACTGTTGGATATTCAACAGACATTCAATCCAGACCCAGCGGCATGTTCTTACTCTGTTTCACACCATGCTGGCAGTAGGAGGAGGGTTAGATCACCTCCTGGATCCTTGCATTTACCACTGGAGGCTGACTTAGGGACTGTCAATAATTTACCGTTGACTAATGTTGGCAAATACAGTTAAATGGAGTCACTTGGTCACATGACATGGGAGCTATTGAAAAAAAATGCATAATTTTCACTAAAAATATTAATATAAACACAAGAAGCACCAAAATCAATGGTAAAGAGGAGTGTCTCATTTGTCCAGTGTAGTAAAACAATTTGGCATTGATTTGGAGTCACTTGGTCGCATGATATAGGAGCTATTGAAAAAAACTGCAAATTTTGCTTCAAGTAAATGGTTAACCAAAACAAGCGAATGAACTAACCAATCTCGAGGCCACGTTTTAGTAAAATGAGGAAACACAACAGCATCTCTAGTGCTCCTTTTAGTTAAATGTGGCCTCTCTATAGCACATCCTAGGCTCTGTACCATCCCAATAAATGCTGCTACATTAGATTTATATATTTATGTAGAAGCAGCCATGAGTCAAAATGTCATTTTTTATTCATAATCACTGTCACATGTCAGCACAAAGACTGGATACTCCCAGACCACATCCTCTTTTTTTCGGCTCACATCCCCTTTCCAGCTTGACCATCTCACTTCAATGAGGCCAAACTGGCAGTAAAGTGGAAATGGAATCAGAGAAGGGGATTCCACACAAGGAAACTGTTAATGATGCTACAAAGCGCAGCCCCTTGGGGGAAGTAAGAGGACTGTGAAACTAAACCCAAACAGAGCTTCTGTCAGCCTCCCTCTGTCCCACTTGGTCCTTTAGTCAGTGAACTAAAAGGACCACTGACTATTTTTATTTACAAATATGCCATTTTAATTAAGCCCTATTAGGGAAAGCACTCTAAACTGGTACTCCCCAGTAAGTGTGCTTTTATGAATTTGAGTCAAGAGACAGTTTTCTGTCAGGTAAAACTGGGTTAAAGGATAAAACTAACAACAACTTTCAAAACTGGCAGAAAATTTAAAGGATAAGTCTGGCAGTATTCTATATTTTTCTTAAAATCCAAAAAGTATTTTCAAAGTATTGTATGATCTTCATTGGCATTTAAATGACTATATTTTTGTGAAAAACAAAAGAAATACAATGACAGAACATACAACAAAACATGCTGTAAGTGCCATAACTCATTTGTAATTTGCTTTTAAAATAACATTTCAAGTGTCTACATACCTTTTGCAAAAACATGTTTGCATAGAACATTTCTGCAAACCAGTGATTGTGATGTAACACTGTATTTTATAGCAGATATGTGAAAAATACGTAGGGTGTTGTTAGGCTACGGCACAAAAAACATTTGGTCATGGTTAGGAAAAGATTAGGTTTTGGCTTAAAACATCCATGTTTGGAGGCACAGAAGCTGCTGGGAAACGCTGTGATGTGTTGGTGAAAAACATCCTGGTTCAATGCCACAAATGCCACTGGGAAACACCATGGTGTGCCATGAAAGCATTAAAGTGAAGGGCCGCCATAAGACAACAGGTTTTGCTGTTTGTTGGTTTCAAACCAACAACAGCTGGGCAGGCATCTTACCAAGGTGACATGCCCTTCACCTCCTGAGGCCAAAGTCAGTTTATATATTACGTCACTTCAGAAACATGAAATATGCAAATGTTGTGTATTTGTTTGCAGAAACATAAAATGCATTTTCTTCTGGCAACTGTGCTGTCTTTTGACCTGCAAACCACCTAATCCATGCTTTCTGGGACCTCACTCTGTAACAAAGGAACACCTAAATCTATATTTTATTTTTGGTGGCTCCGAACATCCGTTCTTCCAGTTATGATAACATGGTACTCACCAAAGTTAGGAAGCAAGCAACATTGCTAAAAATAGATCCTGGAGGGTGGGGGCAGCAAACACGAGCAGTCAAACAGGTTGTAGACAAACCTTTCTCTCGTGTTTCCTGTCCCTTTGGATCTATTATGTACTTATATCTGAGAATGAATGTCCAGAGCTTCAGAAATAAGCCAAGGTTGTTGTAAATTGTAGTTTCTCTTTAAGGCAAGTCATTATTTAGTCCATCAAACTGTTTTATAAAATGTTATGGGAACTGTAACTCTGACAGAAAAAACTTGGCTTTTGTTTAAATCTCACCTCCCTGAACAGAATGATGCCTGCATATTTATCAAACTCTGCCAGCACCGAGAGTTTTACCTGCTAATTGCAGAGGGAGAGGAAAAATAACTGCTGCTGTGTGTATTTCTTGCGGTCATATTTTTAGAAGATAGATAACGTTAAAAGTGCATTAGTAGGCGTAGGTATCATTCCTCAGTTGTAGTGTAGCATTCACCTTGGGATCTGTGGAGCCTGAGGCCTAGGCCAGCCTAGTTAACCATGCATGCTGTGCTGGGCCTAACCTAATTAGGTGCCATCCCAATGTCAACACTGCTGCGTTCAGCGCCTGATAAAAGACAAACCTTTTCTTCCTCTACTCACACTGTGAAAGGGCTACAAAGAGCCGGGTTACAGAGATCCTACCATCTGCAAGCTCTGTGTGTGTATTTGTATGTGTGTGACGCGTGCATGCTGTCATTTTGCTTTTAACTTTCAAACGTTTTCTGCGAAATTTTGGGAGAGAAAAAAAATCTCTGCAGGTTCTGTGACCAACTTATTTATCTTAACAGGAAACCGGCGGCAATGATTGAACATTTAAATCAAATTTATAGCCGCTTCTGTGAAAAGACGCCATCATACTACCCAAAATAATCACTCCCATCTTACTCACAGTGGCTAATGTACTTCATACATACATCTACAGCTGTGTCTCTTTGAGCGCTGATTTCATGCCATGTGTATTTTGCGAATCCCCTCCCACTTCAAGTCTGTGTGCACTCTAATTTCATACCAATGCGTTTCATTATTTTTATTTTACCTCACATCCTCGGCGTCATTAAAGCAAACAAACATTTTGCACAGAAATCCCAATTAGGGCCGATCAAATATGGCTCCCCGAGCACGCGAAGCACACACGTACACACACTCAGTGTTGCCTTTTTAATGTGTCGTCAAACCATCCGCTAATTCCATTTATACGGATAAAACACTCTCACAAATAGATTACCTGCTACATACGATCCCCTCTTTCACTGTGAAATTGTGGCACGGAGCCACATCCTCCCACTGCTTCATAGTCCATTAAAATACAGATGAGAGTGTTTTACAGCCTGGGCCAACAGCAACGCCTCCCAGCTAATCCACCAACAAACACAAACATCAGATGAATTATCTGTAATGGAGAGGACTCTGTTCTGGCACCGCTGATGGAGAAATGAAACAAAACATGAGTTTATTTTGGTAAATATTTGGATTTCATTTTGATTCTGCTTTTCATGTACGTAATTAGCTGGCAAATATAGCTCTGTATAGAAATCCTTGCTTTTTCATCAAGAGGGTGTTGGTGTCTTTAGGTGTGCTTCCAGCAGATTCCTTTCAGAACTGCTTCATGCGTAAACTAGATATGAGAGGAAAGTTTCTTTGCTTTCAGCATTTGAAGAGTTTGTCAACTCCAGCGTCTAAAAATGCACTTTAAGAGGAGAAATCAGCTCTCTGAATCCTTCATCCATCCGTCTATCCGTGGCCAGCAGCACACTTGACAGTTTCACTGGCTCAGGAGCCAAGCAAACAATGCTGCTCTGACAAGCGAATCTCTCCCGTGTCGGAATCTCATCTACTTAAAGCACTATTTATTCAGCACACATCCTTTTAATGCTGAATCTTGGCAACAGCGCATGAAATCCAGCACCTTAATTCCATTAGCTTGTTACTCCAATAAGTCCCAATAATCTAAAGCTAACTGCAACACATACACAGACCCTGGAAATACACGAGCCATAGCTGCTCCCTCTGGGGCATTTTTAATAACACTAATAGCCTTTAAAGGTTGATTCATTCTGCTGATATCAAAGTAAATGGCCACATTAACCTGTGTTGGCTGAACTGTAGAGGAGCTTGTCATAGCCGGGGAAGTAAAAACTGGTGGAAATATGAAACACAGCAGGTTTTTAGGATTTATTATAATTACATCACAAAGATTTGAAGATGCCACAGTGGAAGAAAGTTGTTATTCAAATGCTTTTTTTTCTCTCTGTCCCGCTGCTGCTTAGTTTCCCACCATCCTGAATGAACCGCCTTATGCTTGATCATAGTCCGCGCACAGGGCTGAAGCTATTGTTGATAAGAGACTGAAGCTTCTCTTCAAATGGGGGCTTAGCAAGTGCCGTTCAAAGACTGTGCTCTTCATTTCAAAAGTGACTCTGCTTTTGTTAGTCAAAGTGTGGAGAGGGTCCTTTAAGACCCAGATGCCCTTGGTGGGAAAGAACTGATAAAACTGGTAAAAGTGAGAGAAGCAAAAAAAAAATGAAAAAAGACATTGAGACAGAAGACAGAGAAAATGATGACGGCACGAGACAGATAATCTGAGACTGAAGAGAAAGAGAAAGTAATAGGGATATTAAGAGCATGCCAAAAGAGAAAGGCATGAGAAAGTCTGTGCTGCTAGGTCTGATCCTACGTGAGCCGATGAGATGGGTGGCGGGTGAGGAGGGGTGAGAGATAAGAGCCAAAGAGGATTAGGGCCGTGAGAACCTTTGTTGTTGTGATCAGTTAAAAGCACTGGCTCTCAATGATCCACCTGACCACTTCAACGTGCTTACAGCAGCAAATCTGCATGTGAGGGACGACAAGATGTCTTCAGCAGCTCTTTGAAACAGAACGATGCACGTCTGCAGCTACTGGGGAAAATTTTTGACCACTCACATCTCTACAAAGTGCACAAATCTGGAAATATAAGTGTCACATTGCAGTGTGAAAGGAAAATAAAGCACTTTTGGAAAATGCTGATTGATGACTGTCATGCAATTCCAGTTTGTGTCCGAAATCATTCACCATTTACCATATAGCTCATTTTGTGTTGCCAGTATGTCTACTGAGAATTATAAACTATAGTGGAGTCAAATTATCACACTTCATTAAAAGTCAAATACAGTTGAGAATCATTCAGGCATTGCACAGGCAGGGCAGGAAAGCAACTTTGTACAAATAAAGGATTGGCATAGTTTCCGCATTTCTGTTTTTGTATTTTTCTTATTATGTTACCTGACATGCTAGCCTACATAGAGTTTAACAAGCCATAGCCTACACTGGGGACAATAAGGTCACGTCCTCTGATTTTTTTTTCTGGGAATCTGAGGGACTTTGCAACCTTAGGGGAATTTACAATCTGTTTGAGATTTAGGAACTTTTTCCCTGAAACAGCTGCCTGCTGTGAACAAAAATGATGCAACAAGAACAGCGAGAACCAAAACAGTAAAGCTGCGGGCCATAAAACCAAAAAGTTAAAAGACACGTAAACACTTTGTAAAGCTGAGAGAAACTGAAGATGGTTTTCTGGTTTGTCACTAAGAGTGACCGCTTTCACGTAGTGATTTGATCCATGGATAACATAAAAATATTGCAACTTTAAATGTGACACAACTTTTAGGTCAACACATATATAAAAAAGGATCCAGTATTCCCTTAGGAATTTTATTCCTGGCAGTGTGGAGACGACATAAAACAGCATTAAGACTTTAATGTTGGAAAATAAAACAGTAATACCTTATTTTACTGGTCTACAATTTCCTAGGAAGTTTCCTGGCAAGAGTTGTGTAATCTGGTATTACTGGAAGAAAAAGATAAACTTCTGAGACACTTGTGTAAATTAAAGCTCATTTTACACTGCCTGTTTAAGGTGAGAATATCTTGCCATTATTCCGCCTTTCTGTTGCGTATAAAAGGAATAATCACAAATGGAAGGACTATGTTATCTCGCCTTTAAGCCAACAGTGCCGAATAGACACCTAAAAGGACCACAGGCAGGATTGGTGTGACATTTTGATAATGTCTTATGTGTGGCCTTAGTTTTACCACACACATCTACCTCTCTCTCTCTCTCTATCTATCTATCTATCTATAGAATCGTCTATATAATAATGTCAAAATAGTGAATGAGAGATTGGGTGAATTATTTTGTTCACAGTCCCAGTTAAAAATCTGGACTTGCTGGGTTACTACATTTTTCACACTTGCTCTGTAAACAATAAATAATGCTTCAAAGACAGTGGAAAGCATCTTGGCAGTGACGGTGTTAAACTGTTGGCTTAGAATAGAGCAGATTTAAGTGTTTTTCTATTGTTTTGGCAGGTCCCTGTGGATAGTTGATTTCTGCAAAATGATCAGAAAATGCTTGTGGGATTTTGACATACTCTTTAGTATAGACATTTATTTAGCATGGCCATGTGTGCCCTCCTGTTGTGTTCATTCAGTGTTGATTTATTTTGTGTTCCCGGTCCAAAATAACTGCCCCATTAGAGCTGATTATAAATAATAAATATAGTATCACCTCATGTTGTGTTAGGTCTTTTTTATCAATTTAATTTCTTGTGAGCATTGCAAGTTTTTATTTATTTTTGCTACTTGTGGCCTCTAGGCCTCATTGACCTGAGCTTAAACAAATAGTTTCTGAGTAAAAAAGCATAATGTATGAATTAATTTGACTATCAAAAAAATACTCAGATGAAACATATTGTGCTATTTATAACAGATTAGTTTGTGTCACCATTTAACAAGGACATTTGTTTTGAAACCGTTTCAATTTTTTAAATAGTGGCACAAAATAACATCTGTCCTGCTCCCACTCAAAGCTGACGGGTATGATTTTATTAGTAAAGAAAGGACAGAGGCCCAAAACTACACATGAGAACTATGTCTGAACACAAACTCTAATTCCTCTTCTCTGTCAGTTTGGCCTTTCTCCTCAACAGCGTCATGAGCAAAGATATGATGCACAGAGAGGTTGTTTTGTTTGTTTTAAATCTTTGAAATAAATACCAACACCAATGAGGGTGCTTTATGTTAATGAGAAGCCTGAACTTTTTTTAAACCTTTGAAATCTGGATCAACATCACTTCTCTTGTGCTGTGTTCAGACACCATCATAAGTATTTAAACTTTAAATATCTGAGCAAATTGTTTTGCTCTCTTTTGAAAACATTGGGAGGCAATGAACAACTTGGCAAGAACTGTTCTGCAAATTACAAGAAATTTGTAGATTTGGAACATTATTATTGTTAAGAAGCTAGGGGAAATGGTAAAAAAAACCAACAACTATACTTAATTATATAGTTAAAATTATTCTACAGAAGTATTATTATCTTTAAGCACCTTTTCAGGTTATTTTCTTGTTTTTGTTGGGTTTTTTTGTCTTTTATTTTATTTTTCTTTGTTTTTTTTTTTGTAATTTCCAGGTAATTCTCTTGTACATTTAACTTTTTTTTGATAATTTTTGGTTAATTTCTGCTGAAGTTGCTCATTATCTTTTACCTATTTCTTTTGAAAAACATCATGCCAATTTGTTCAGGTCTCAAAGGGTTAATACACTAATTGTAGTCTCACACAGTTATTTTCAACGATCAGTCATTTTTGACTGGGAACACCACGTGTGTACAAAAGTTAATAAAACACCCAAAATGTTATGCAAATTATCGAAATTAGTTTGTATTTAGAGACCATGCATGGACAAAGTCATTATGACAATCAGATTAAATTAATTAGATTTTTCAGAGAGAAAACTCGTAAATCAGTCCTATTTGACCGGAACACAACAGGGGCGTTAAAACCCACAATAGCAGAAAAACAAACTATGGCTTCCTCTCTCATGTACTCTAGTTCAAAAATCTCTTGATGAGATACAGTATGAATGTTTGCATTACATCAGTATACCATTTGTTATGGCAGCACCTAACAGCTCACAGCCTACTGATGCAACCTTTCTCCAAACAGCCGCCACATAATTTACCTCAGTGACAATGCAAGCATGGGTGATCAGATGGCATATAGGACGGAGAAATCAGCCCTGACTGACTTGTTCTCTGTTTTCACAGAAAAGACTGTGTTTCCTACATTAACTCTCTCTTCCCTCTGTGCTGTATAAATAGATAAAGATTGAGTAAGAGCGAGATGACTGTGGTCAGAGGGTTTAGGGTTATAAGGAAGTGGGCTCTGCTGCAGTAAAGAGATACAGCAGAAGGAAACAGAGTTCTGCTGAGGTGGAGAGCTCCGTCCTAAATGTTGTGCTCTTATGTTCCTGCTCTACTCTGTCTGCACGAGTCTGAAAGGGCCACTATAGTGACCCCAACACTGTCATATTTAGGGCCCTGGAGCCATTTGTAGATCAAGTTCACACATAGCCTAGTAGTAACAAAAGTGCCTTCTGAAAGGAGATTTATGTATCATTAAGTGAAATGGGGTGCATTACACATTATCGCCAAATTTCCACAACAAGTTACTGCCAGGTGCAGCTGCTGCTCAGCTAATTTAACTGAGCTAACGCGCAGACTTAGAGTGAGATATAAAAGAGGTAAAATTGAAAAAAGTTGACGCATCTAATCTGACAATAATGTAAACAAATTACAAAAATAAATAACACAATGTATTTAGAATTAACTACGTAGACTTTTTCATTGGCTTTGTCTTATTTACAAAGCTTTTCTTGGCCTACTTCCAGTATATTTATGTGTTTATGTTAAGCAAAAAAAATGTGAAAGTGGCTATCACAGAACTTGTTCTTATGGTCTACACATACGGTTCGTATAGAGTTTAGCAAAAGAGCCTTTATGTATGCAGCTCCTTATATGTGAAATCGTCTGCAGCAGGATTTAAAGCTGCACTCTTTGGTTCTTCTAGGCCATTTCAGAGCACTGTTGCAGGACCTTTTTATGTCATCTTCTACATGCCAGTGCCGACATGTTTTTGTGTTTTATATTGTTTGTTTTAAAACTGTATATTTTGATTTTTGTTCTACGTTGTCCATAACTTATGTTGCTGCCGGTCTTGGCCAGGACACTCTAAAAAAAGAGAATTTTAATCTGAAGAGGTTTTTCTGGTGAAACAAATAAATGAAACATTATACAGTATACCCAATTTGACCTAAATTATCTATTAATGTGAGTTATACGGTAAATGGACCTGCACTTGTATAGCACCTCTCTAGTCTTTAGACCACTCAAAGCGTTTCTACAGTACATGTCACATTCACTCATTCACACACACATTCTCACACTGATGGCCGAGGCAACCGGATAAGGTGTCACTTGCTACCGTGTAACCGGGAGTAATTTGGGGTTCAGTATCATGCCCAAGGATACTTGGACTGGAGGAGCCGGGGATCAAACCACAAATCTTTCGATTAAGCAGATGACCCGCTCTAGCTCCTGAGCCACAGCTGCTACTGCTGTTACTGAATATTTGCGTTAATGAGAATTAGCTAATAATTTGACCTCCTAAAATAGTCGTTTTCAGAAGTCATGCTTCAGCTTGTGATGCTGCTGCAACTTCCTGTTTTTGGTATGCAAGAAGAATCAAGTGTCATTACATGTCTGACAAAACAATCTCACCATGAGATCCATTTAGTTGCTGGTCTGGAGTTTTCAATTATTACATCCATTTTGGCTTAAAAGGTCATTTCTGAACTAGAGTACGCTAAGATTTGATCAAAAGCTTCAGAGCAGCTACTAAATGGACCTTGTGGCAAGATTTCATCCACTAGTGAATTAAAGGATCAAGAATGAACTTTCAATTGCAACATATGTGTGATTATTTTTAAGGCACTATGACAGTCAGGGTATATGTTTGTCTGATTTGGGTTTTCTGTAGACAATATGTTAATGGCTGAGCCGGTGTCCAGCAGCTAACAGTGCTAACAGAGTGAACAGCACTAACAACGGCAACAGTGCTGACAAAGCTAGCTGTGTTAACCTGAGGGGTTAACGATGGCTGCATCACTTTTTCGCCACAGTGCTATGGGTAGGTAACCACCATGAGAGCACACTACAAAGTGGCAAAGTGACTTAATTCTATGGTCAGGACACCATTATTCGACTATATCTTTACATGGCATATAGTTGTTTACTGCTATGTTAATGCTCTGAATGTCATATACAGAACATTTAATGAACATCACAGTACTGTCACTTTCTGCTTTGGTGTTAAATTCAGACATTAAAAAAAACTGTGAAAGAGAACTGATTGACATTTGTAAGAGGGAAGTTTCCTGAAAAGAAATGTAACATAAGAGTGGACTGTTTGACGAACACCATCTTCAAGACACACACACACAAAAACTGTGTTACCACAGAACCCAGAAGTCTCAGGCCAAGGTGGTATCAGAAGCTAGTTTCAGGTCTCATATACAGTCTCAATTCCCCTTGGAATAGAGGAACCTGACTGCCTGCACACTGGGATTGAAACGACACCAACGTCATCAGTTTGCTCACCAAAGCTTTTGTAAGAGATGATGAGCAAAGGCCCAGTGAAATTACAATATATTGACTGACTCAGTGTCCATTAACACCAAATGCTAATGTTGATCATTTCTCATAACTCTGACAAAGAGGACACCTCCCTTCTCTCTGCTGCATCAAAAAACAATCATCCTTTGACGGTACATTCGACTAGAAACCACACTGTCATATTCCCTGTGTGAAAGTGGAGATATGCAGATATCTGATTACTGGGGTACAGGCTGCTAGCTGCAGTGACAGCTGTGCCGCTGTGATAGGTGGGCGACACAGCAATGTTAACGTGTGATTGTATGCCAACGAGCAATATTGCCCAAAACTTAAACTGCAGCCAACTTTTCCACACTGCCAACTGGTTGGTGGTTGTCACGCTGGCCAAAAGATCTGAGCGGTTCAACTCTAACGGAAAAATAAGTTGATTTTGAACAACTTCGGCTGACTAGTTGCTCGAGTTGTCTAGTTGAAGTTCTTTATTTATTTATCATATGCATAACAATTAGAGAAAAGCAGTCTGTGGGAATGAAATCTGAAGTCTCAAGTCTCCCTCCAATAATGCTAATTAAATATGTATTAAGAAAAAGAAGATTATGTTGGTAAAAAACAAAATGGGAATCTAATCTTAAAATAGTGCAAATTGGTTTAACTTGTTTCAAAAATATGTGTCGAGAGCAATTTAACTTAAAAGAAGTAACTTAACAACACATGGCCAAAAAATCAGACACAAAATAATAAAAAGTTTCAAGAAAATTGCCTGAATATATACAATAAAAGAAAAGTAAAAAAAAGAAAAATATAAGAAAATTACTTTGAAGACATCCTAAAAATTAAAAATGTAGGCTATTTATATGTATACTTTTTTTCTGTAGAATAATTTTTTATATATGGTTATAATAATTATACATATAGTTTTCTGGATATTTTTCCCTGGAATTTTTACATTTTCCTCGTTTTTAAACTAGTTTTCAGTTGTTTAGTTATTTTCCCCCATGTTTTCAAAAGAAATCATACCAATTTACTGAGTATTTAAAGGGTTAAAATAGGGGGTAAACTATAGCATAATAAAATCTAAATAAAGTCATAAAAGTAGTCATTTCAAATGAATAAACTGAATTTAAACATGAATGTAGTAAATGTATATGCATAATGAGAGGTGTAAACAGTTGTAAAAACAGCAAGTATGTAAAAAGTTATGTTAAGTTTGGCCTGCGGGATAAGGCTGACCCTAGTCTGTTTACACGACAGTTTTTGGGCGTAGCATTTTATATTTTTCCATGGCTCAGCTGTCCACCTCCATCCTCCACCTCCTGCCTCATCTCCTGCAGCCAGCTGTGTGTTGTGGAGAAGTGGTGTGTGCGGGGCAGAGGAGGGCCGGCCTCCAGGGAGGACTGGAGTGGCCACTCCACGACCAGCCTGGAAGGCACTCGGGCAGCCATGGTGCCTTTGTCTCCCAGTCCAATCTGGCCACCTCATCTCATCCTACCAATCCACCCATCTATCCATCCATCTCTCCCAGTGCTTCCTGCCTGCCCGTGTGCCTGCTGCAGCCTCTCACGTTACAATAGAGCCAGGCCTTGATGGCTGT
Organism: Plectropomus leopardus; assembly: GCF_008729295.1. Lineage (NCBI taxonomy): Eukaryota > Metazoa > Chordata > Actinopteri > Perciformes > Serranidae > Plectropomus > Plectropomus leopardus. The sequence goes on from NC_056476.1 coordinate 15,731,386, forward strand.
TGCTCAGAGAGCAGAGAGAGTCCCATCTGGACCACAGGAGAGACTGAAGGGAGGCGGGAGGTGTACAGGGAGGAGGACAGTGACAGACCAGATGTATTTTAGCCAAGGCCAAAGAATAATAGAATCAGAGCTACTTTCTGCCTTGATGCAGCCGTTTTCATTTTCTCAAGAAAACGAAACAGATGAACTCATAGTGAAATGGCGATTGTCTGTGAAATGTGTCCAATAAAACTGAGACTACCTGCAGAGATCTGAACTTCATTATTTCACACTGATAAAGTCATGAATGTTAGCCGGATGCTAAACTCTTTTTGTCAGATTTTTTTTCGTTTGTGAAAGCATTAGAGCTGAAATATGTAATCAAATAAACTTTAAAAGATTCTTTTTTGATAATCAATTGATTTGTGTTAAACATCCTTTGCTTATATCCTCTCAAACTATCAGATGTATCGTAGATTAAACACCACTCTTGAATATAAATGCAACATATGAAGCACATATTGTACATATTGTTATTTCTACTCCTTTTATATACTTTATTGTACATTGTAATATAATGAATATTTTGATATTTCTGAAACTTTACTTACTAGCTTTACACATTGTAATGTAGCATAATGCATCTGTATTTTTACACACTTTACATATTGAGCATGTTTTACATATTTTATACTCTTAATATTTTACATAGCCTAGTGTTAAACACTGTAGCATAAGGCACTTTTTAAAAATATTTTACATACTCCTTATTTGTATTTAATTATAATTCTCTCCGCTTCACATCAGGGTGACTGTAACAATCACACTTTCTCCCTGGGGATCATGAAAGTATTTCTGATGCTGATTTTTTTGTTTGTCATATTTGACAGTAAATTAAAAATCTTTGGATTTTGGAACATTGGTTGAATAAGTCAAAGCATGTGAAGATGCTATTGTAGGCTTTGAGAAATCATTCTCATCTTTTATATAATCACTGACATTTTGTAGACCTGACAATTATTCAGTTAATCAGAAAACTAAGTAGTTGATGAATAGTTATGAAAATAACCTCGCGCCAGACTGCTATTCAGGCACCAATAAATGTAATACAACATATTTGCCAGATTTCAGCTGCATGAGGCGATCACACTTCGCCCCCTTTTTTTTCATTGTGACACCACATCAGTGCTGTTTGGGGGTGTAGAGCAGCAGGCCACGCCCCGCAGGGTCGGCGCTGCTACAAGAGTCCCTGTGCCTGTCTTTGATGTGTACACTCCTCCACGCGACAGGCGCGTGGCAGCCCGGAGACAGAAGAGTAGAGCGCGAGACTTTTTTTTGGGACGGTGGAGAGTAAAAATATTTATTTGCGATACTCTGCTGCTGTTACTCCGAAGGACAACGGACTGAGAACCAAGCGGAATTTAGTGTATTTTGCGTAAAAGTACGCGGTTTGTATAAGCGGGGTTGGAGAGTAAAAGAAGTCTAAATCAAGGAGATTTAAATTAAGTGAAAATCAGCATATTTATAACTGCAAAGGGACGCTGTTACCCCCTGAGCACGTTGCATGCAACTTTATCTCACTTTTTAAAATATGGTTTTAAATCTTCTGTACGGTTCGTTGAGGTTTCTGACCTTTAATAGTCGCTTCGGGAAGTCTTACTTAAATGTCCTCCTTAAACTTCAGGACAGGTGACACAAAAAGTTACTTTCTTTTTATTTTGTGCAATAAAAATAATTATTGGCACAAGGATTCACTGATAACTCAGTTTAAATAATGCTAAATTTCTCTGGGAGAATGAGGTGCAGCTGCGGGGCGGAGGAGCAACAAGTTGACCGGAGCGCAGACAGACCGACGCCGGGCTGCAGGGCGCTCTGCAGCCGGCTGCCAGCTCCGCTTTGTTGTCTAAACCTTATCTCCTGAACCCAAACTAATAGGTTGGTGACCGAGAAGAGAGGGGGGTTGTATTTGTTCGCTGTGACTGAGGAATGTCTTTGAGTTTTTTTTCTTAAAGAGGAAAAAAAAAACTTGAGCCAAACTTTCCAAATGACTTGTGGCTCTTTTTACTCGTGCGTGGGCTGCATGGGAAAAGTTTGGCTATTTGGTCACAAACCTTTTTTTTTTTTTAGCTTCACGCCCATGAAGTTTGCAAGGCATATGGTGAATAAATAAATAAATTCACTGGGCCATTTATACACTTTGACAGCTTTACTGCAGGGTCAAGTTTGGCTGAGGGTGGTCATCAAATTGAAACATCTGGAAACAAGTATGAAACATGTCTCACTGTATTTTAATCTACAACGTGTCTCAGAGCAGACAGAGTCCTCCCCGAATCAACAATCAGAATACAAACTACAGTACGGCTTCACTGCAGGCTACAAGTTATTGGAGTATTTTGTTAAACTTTCGGCTAACAATCCTTTTATAAAGTTACAAGATTTTAACTTTTTTAAAACCTTCTCCTCAACATAAATCTGTTAGTGGAAATGTCTCTCAAGTCCATTTCTTCAACGTTACTTCAATTTTGAAGCTTGATAAATCCAAAGCAACTGTAAAGATGTTTTAAAAAACTAAGTAGATGCCTTCAATGTGGCACCAAAGAGTTGATATTATGACAGATGTAAATAATTGGTGGATTTCCATAAAGGAGAAAATACTCAGTTCCTTTAAGTAGCAATACTGCAATGTAGTGAATTGCAAGTAAAAGTACAATGCAACTTAGTGGGCTATTAGCAAAAATAAACTTAAAGTCCCTGTGAGTGTTAAAATATAAATTAAATTAATGGATTCTTATTGATGATACTTGACCATGTGATTATTTTACTGTTGCAAATGTGATGCAGTGCTCATTCTAACAAGTGTATCCTGTTTTGAATAGCCTGTTTTAACAGTGAATTGTATTTACTGCATCATATTAGAATCTGTAAAGTAAGGGACTAGATTTATCTGAGAATGGGGGTGGCTGCAGTGGGACTCCTTTTTTGTTTGTTTGTTTGTTTAATATCTTGACCATACCTGGAGCTTGTGGATTTTAGGGTTCTGTGAATATTTGAAATCAATTTTAAAAACATCGGACCACTTAAAAGTTGAATGTCCCTCCCCTTTGCCAAATCAAAAAAAAATAAGTCCCTCCTCAGTGCTTAAAAAAAATAACTGGAGTACCTCCCCCATTTTGTACCATCCCCTCCCCTCTCATAAATAACAAACAGCCCCTAACTAGGAACTACAGATATTACTGTGATGGGGTAAAAAGTAGCCTAATATTGTCATCTGATTTGAAGGTTAGATATAATGAAATGGGAAATACTTAAGTACAGAAATCAAATGTGTACAGTAGGACCTACACTGTAAAATCTGACAGGTTGATCTTACTCAAAATAATCTTGGAAAACAATTTACACGAAAAAATGAAGTAAATGTAACTATTAGGCCTAATGTTAATTTGTGTTTACTTTATATTTAAGTTTTAAGTTATTTAAAACCTTGCTGTATTTACTTACTTTTGTGAAGTTGCAGCAACTTAAAAAAGACAAGTGAAATTACCTTGTTCTTTTTAAGTGTTAGCAACTTCAGTAAACCAAATTAGTCTGACTTAATGTGATCATGACAAAAGAGGATTTTGTCAGTGATGAAGTTAAGTGATCTGCGAGTTGTTTTGTTAACAGGTTTAAGAAAATACAAAAAGACTAACTGGTTTGCAACCAGCAGAATGCAGATATACGGTACATTATACTTGGTTTACTGAAGTTGGTAAAACTTAGAAAGATTTATTTAATTAAACTTGTTATTTTCAAGTTGCAACTACTTCACAAAGTTTAGTAAACACACCTAAATTTTAGGTAGACTTTTAATTACAACATCAATTGGCACTAATAATTACATTAACTCACATTTTTCAAAGCAATCTGTTTCCTAGATATTTTTTTAAGTAAAATCAACTTCTCTTTATAGTTTACTGGAGTAGTAAATGTGGCTGGCCACCACTGAAGAAGAAACCCTCAGTGACCCGTATCCCGTCCCCAAAACTTTCCTGGTTCGGCCCCCGGGTTGATCAGCTGAGAACCACCTCTGATTGACAGCCCCGAAACCCCGTCTCCATAGAAACCGCCTCAGCGGCGCCGCGAGGGCTGGCTCGAGGGCTGCTGTGAATGGGGTGACGTCACGGCGCCGGCGCCAGAGAGTCTGCTCCAAAGACAGAGCGAGAGAGAGAGAGGGAGAAGGAGAAGGAGGGAGAGAGAAACTGGGAAGAGGAGAGCGGTAGGGGTGAGGCTGCTGGGGATGGTGGAGGTTCGCGCGGCTTTGCACCGACGTGCTCTTGCGCCAATTCATCACCTTTCCTGTCAGGCATCAGTCATGGGCGTCGCGCGAAATGTACACAGCTGCGGGAGCGAAAGGAAGACGGCGAGAAAATGGAAAAATCCGATTGCACCAGATGTGGACACAGACTGCAGGAGTTCCAGATTATATTAGAAATGCATAAAAAAAAACAGGATCACCAGACAGCTGAAGGGGAAGCTGGTGAATAGAAGCACGCGTAAAAACAACCACACAGATGGTGTTTTGCTGGATTTTGTAAAATACTGCAAAACATTTCACTGACATTTTCTGCGACTAGGAGGGAAAATCATTACATAGATTACTATAGGTCAGAGCAACTTTCTCTCTCCTCTCCACCTCTGCTCACAATAATCCAGAGAAGCCTATTTGTTTTTGTTTTTTTAAAATTAAATTCCTACCTGCTTCTGCTGGGTGTCCACTCCAAGTTGCGTCTCTCTGTCCATTTGGATGTCCTTGTGTCTTTCAGATGAATTCTTCTGCAAAAATAAATACATCAATAAATACAAAAGCATCATCCTCTCGTCTCCAGTCTCTCTCTATCCTGAGTGTTAACACCGACCCTCTCTGCCTCTTTTAAAAACACGTTGATTTGATTTTTATCGATGAAATATAATCCAAAAAGCAAAACTCAAACCCATCACAACAATCCACTAACTGCCCCCGGGGGCAATTAGTTAGTGCAGCATCAAACAGCGCCCCCCCCCTCCCCCACCTCCACCTCCACCTCCATCTGAAGAATGAAGCGTGTAATTCCTACAAACAAATGGCTCATTCAGAAAACATTAAAGTGTCAATAGTAGTTAATCACCTCTTCACGTGCTCAGATATGAAAGGCACATTTGGGGGCTGTGGCTAAATGAACTTTGACACAACATGCTCAGGTGACAATTAACACTGGAGTGCACGGGACCTTGACTGATGCAGTTAGATACGCACAGCCAATTAAAAACCACACATTGAATTTTTTAACAAACAAATCCTAAAATTATTATTAATGTAATATTTGTTTTAAGGCTGAACTGTGAACAACGATGCATTGAAGTTGTGCTTCAACTTTTGATAATCTGCATATTTTCTGATCTGCACTGTGCATCTTTAAAATTCACGTTAATACACTTCAACGTGGTAGATCTGAGACACTGCTGGTTACGGTACATTAAGAATATGCCCTTTTAATGTGCGTCAAATTACTACACCACATATAAAGGACAAGTTTTAGCCACACAAAACTCACATAGATCCTCAGGCTTTATTTTCTCGTGCGTAAAAACCTGTAAAAACACTAAAAACGTGTTACTGTTAAACGTCTTATCGCTGGGTTGACCAGCCTTTTGGTGGAGCCAGTTCAGTTTGTGATTCAGTGTCAGAAACTTGCCTACACACACACACACACACACACACACACACACACACACACACACACACACACACACACACACACACACACACACACACACACACACACACACACACACACACACACACACACACACACACACCGGTCCGGGCTGGAGTGAATTAAGAATCATCATCAGACGCGCCTGATCTGGTGCCTGTCATCACTGTCTCTAAATGTGGGAGAATGAGTGATGCGTGTCAATATGTAATCGTTTTGTGTTTAATATAAGTTGGCAGACATAAACTCTTTTGGATATGAATTAATTTTGTATTCTGAATATTAATTGCAAACAATTTTTTTTCAATACATTTCTGCTTGATTTCCATGACAAAACAACGAGATCAGATTAAAAACCGTGTATGCAAAGGTGTTGGCGTGTGCTCACACCTTGTCCATAGTCAATTGACAGCCATGCGAATCATTAATTTTCTTGATCAGAAACAGGTAAGAGCTTAATTTTCCAAATTGCCCACCGGAGCTGCTGAAGCGCCCTCTGGGTTCCGCCTCCAACATGCGTAACGCGGCGGAGAAGGGGGCGGGATTTGAACGCGAAGAGCCAATAGCAGAGCCAAAACGCGTTCAATGACAGAGTATTTTTGACCAATGAGCGCGTTTGACCCGCCTGTGTCGCATGCCCAGCCTGCTGCCTATATAAACCACACTGACAGCTTGATAATCCAGTCTGATCGCTGATCGTCTGGCAAAAACAGGAACCTTAAAGAAGCAAGATACCGACACGCACAAACCCCCACCTCTCAACTTAACACTGACAAAATGAAAGCAATAAGCCCCGTGCGGTCCTTCCGGATAAACAACGCGAATTTATCAGAGCACTCCTTGGGAATCTCGCGGAGCAAGACCCCGGTGGATGACCCGCTCAGCCTGCTGTACAACATGAACGACTGCTACTCCAAGCTGAAGGAGCTGGTGCCCAGCATCCCCCAGAACAAGAACGTCAGCAAGATGGAAATCCTGCAGCATGTCATCGACTACATCCTGGACCTGCAGATCGCGCTGGACTCCAGTGTCGCACTAACCAGCCTGCATCACCCTGCGCGGCCGGGGCAGGCTCCATCCAGGACCCCCCTGACCACCCTCAACACAGATATCAGCATCTTGTCATTACAGGTAATTACGCTAAATTGGGGAGCCTGGTGTGTTGTGGAGGATGTATATTTGTGCGCATAGCCAGCGCGCCTTTGTAGCCTATGCGCACAAAATGGCTTGTTGGAAAAGATATAGATATTTTTTTTCTCCTTTTGTACAAAACGAGATGATGATATTCGACCTACATAACACGTTGTGCAACGCCAGACACCTCGATCGGATGCTGCGTAAAAAGAATTAACATTTGGTGTGTTTGTTTGTTTGTTTGTTTGTTTTCAGTCCCCGGAGTTGCCATCAGAGCTGATGACAGATGACAGCCGGACTCTGCATCGTTAAAGCGGTAAGTAGGCTGTCCTCATGTCTGCTGCTGCATTCTGTCCAGGGCTTTTAGGCTCCGCTACAGCCTGTCTCCCAGTCTGCTGGAGCAGAATGGGCTAGAATTACCATTTACCAATCCATTTGTTCTCTCGCTAATGTGCTTGACGTCTCACGTTGCTGTAAATGCTCCCAATATGCGTGAGAATGCGGCGCATCACAATCCAAAATTTGATCGCTCAAACAAAAACAAAAAAAAAAAGATCACGTCGTGGGATCTTTGTGTGTGATTAATCGAATAACTGCGAGACATTTTGCTGGCATACATTTCTGGAGAAATGGAAGATATTCGCTCCAGGCTGCTCGGGTTACTGTCTATAAGTAGCAGTCGTCAGGGTTGTATTATACCCTCTTGTGTCTATAATGAAGAGCATCTGCAACAGGAAAATAATGGCTGTTTGGATTACTGCTACTACGATGTCTGCACATAATTGGTACAAGAAGTGGGTAGGCGCCAGCTGAGCGGCAATTACGCTGATTCTTCCCGAGATTGTAGGCTGAAGTTGTGCGAAAAAGTGTGCGTCCCCCTCCTTTCTCTCTCCTTCTCCCTCTGTGTGTGTGTACATCTGGAGCGCAGGGTTTGCTTAGTATTGGGAGTGTTTGGTTAAATGTTAAAAACTGCGGCTTCCTCCCTGGCGCCAGTCTGTCCGGATCTCTGCCCTGTTTGCATTTTCTAAACACGCCTCTCTTTCTCAATCTTTTGCAGGTGTTTGGTCAAGACGCAAAAAACACACACAGGACCTGGGGAGCAGGACTTTCTCCCCCCACCGCTCTCTCTCTGTCCAACCTCTGTCCTCCAGGCCTGGATTTTTTTCTTTTTTCTTCGCTGAAATCAAGAGACTTTTGCTTATTATGGGACAATCTTATGTGATGTGTTTTCTGTTTGGACACTTCATTATTATTTAACTTAAGACTTTTTTTTTTATTTGTGGGTCCTTTCTGGAAATGGAAGGCGCGTTATATTCCCGACAGTGGGGAGGAAAAACGAGATTATTGTCACAAGGATTACTCCCTCTCCCCTCCTCTCTCTCACCCCTCTTGTCCCTCTCCTTGTTGAAGCCTTCGCTTTTTTTGCGGAGGTGGGAACGTGAATAGAAAAGACAACTTGGTTAGTTACTGTAAAAAGTTTAGTCTTGTCTTGTCAGAATTGTTGGCACATGAAGGACTGGACGTTGTTTAAAAAACAAAACAAACAAAAAAAAGTTAAAATGAAAGAATGAAACCGTGTGAACTCTTATCGGGAGTTTATCTTGTATAGTTGCAGGAATTTGAAACTTCTGCAAAAGTGTAATGTTGTACTTAATTATGCTGAAACTTTTTATAAAAGTAATGTAAATTGTACCTTTTTTTATACAAAAATAAATCAAAAACGCATCTTGAACATGTTTCATTTTGGGATGGGGAATTTTTACATTTTAACATCAAACCAGTGCGTAAAATCTGTTTTAGCAGCTGACTTTCTATATGGACATGTACAGTGAAACATGTGACGCACTTCAAAAACAGATCCCACAACAAAGTGTCCTTATCAGACCTGCAGTATGTGACCTATAATAGTCTGAAAACACAGCGTCAACACTTCCCCCCCGAGGCAAACACGACCTGGAGGCACACAGTTGCATAAAAGCTTATTTAAGGCGCACTGGCTGCACTTTTACTTTCTCACATGCTATGTAAAGTAAATAGGATTAAACGGTTTAGCGTGACAGGCTGAGCCATTACAGCACCGGGCTGTGGGCTGTTGGTTTAAAACAAAAAGTGGAAAATTGTGGAAATTTTACTTGAGGTGAAAATGGGCCGGTGATGCGTTACTGAATCCAAAAGTAATATTTAACTTCTTACTTCATCAGAGGGGGGGAATTCCTTAATTTCTTATTTTTTAAACAGTAATTCGGTTGTGCCTGTTTTCCCTTTTTTTAGATAAGTGTGCGCTCTTTGTCTTAACCAGCCAGATGACAAAGTAGTGACAGTTAATGTTGCTGCTTGGTGCCAGTGAAAAATGACAAGGTTTTATGAACACAGAGCCAAGCGATGGTGGGATGCTCTGCTTGGATGATTAAACCTATTTTAAAAATTCTAGGGAGGGGGGGTGACAAATTTAATGGTTTTAACTGCTCTTAAGTGTTATTAGGCGGTGTGCACTGTTCTGTTAAGGTGGTATCAAAGGTTTGAATGACTACGGTAAGACTTTAATATAACCCTGTAGTGAAAACCCAACTGTCAATCATGTCTTTCCTAAAATACAGCATGGCTTCTCAAATATCTTCACACCACAGACCCGCCAACTAAGCATGATAGTACTCCAGGGACCAATTTATGGGACCACTTCTTGATTTGGTATTAATCTGTATAAAAACTGTCTCTCAACACGATACAACACTATGAATGCAACAGTCATTTATATATAAACTCTATTGAAGAGTGCTTCACAGTTAAGGTACCTTAAAAATTCCCTCAAAGGAGGCCTGCAGGTCCACGCACCCCACGCTGAGAGTCACTGAGCTGAAGTTGTTACCCTCAGTAGTTAAACACTGACAGGCAGTGTCCGTAACAGCAGCCTGCAGGACGTTTGTATGGACAGTGCGCCATCTATCGGAGAACATAAATCCTGTTAGTAACGCCCTCCCTGTCTGCTCTTCTCAGCTGCATTAGGTGGAATTTTTATTTAGCCTTTATTTAACCAGGTTTGCCTCCATTGAGATCAAAGATGTCCTTTACAAGGCAAAACACGGCCAAGAAGAGCAGCAACACAATTTCAACAACAAATAATATTCACAAAAACACACAGATTCAAGAAACATTAAAATCAGATACAACAGTTGCACACGGACAGCCTCGATTCAGATTTCAGTTACCATTTCTTGGAGCTTAAGATCATTTTGCTGATTGTGCCATGCTATAGGTGAAGAGAACCTAAAAGCATTTTTCCCCCAAGTCAGTCCTGACTTTGGGCACAACAGGACGGTAGAAGTGCTGCGAACAAGGATTGTATATATTAAATATTAAATGGGTGTACAGGAGAATCTTACTTTAGACATTCTGGCTTTTTTACGAGCTAAATCCAAATCTTCTGATGCTTCTCTCTACAAACTGCTGATTTTCCTGCAAGAAAGAACAAAAAAAAAGAGAAAACATGAGAGTAATTTCAAGGGTCCACGTAGGAAAATGTTTATTGATTCACAGAACACAGTTTCACGAGGAGCTTTGGAAAAGACAATCACCACTTTGGAGACGAGTGCATGCACTTCTTCTATTGCAGAAACTGCTGACAACACACCCCACCGCTGTCTACAATGCCATCTATTTGAAATATTTTAAGTACCAAACACAGCACAGCACAAAACACTTCTGACACTAAAGTCATCAGTAACACAGAGCTTTAACAGTCCTGACTACAATTCCTGAAAAACACCTTTGTTTTCTGTAACACGATGTCAACAACATGTAACATTTCATTACTAGACGTCATAACAGTACACATTCACATGAGAAAGAAATCACACTTAAATGATACAAACCCACGGGACAGTTAACGCAATCCCAATTTGACCTGACTGAAGCATTTTTGGTATCATAAACTTCATATTGTAATTACTGAATATGTCTTTAGATTTGTAATCGCTTAAATACGGATTTTTTAATTTAATTTTTTTACTAAAGAACTATTAAAGCTAAAGATTCACAGCAAAACATCGTACATTTACTTCCTAACAGTAGAAAACACATCTACTCTAATTCTTTGGGACACGTCACAACACCAACATTGAAATAATGTCACCATTAACATCACACACAATATTCTACGTGACCCCTCGTCAGAATAACGACCAGCCTCTCAGAGGACGCTCTCCCTCTCGTCTCCCAGGCTGATGGTGCGCAGGTTCTGGTTGTGGATGGCGGCAGTTGTGGTGTTGGCGGTGCCGCTGCTGCCAGGCGTGATGATGATAGCTGGCGAGACAATGCTGGAGGAGGAAGTGGTGGACTCTGTGCCGGTGAGGTTAGCCGGCTGCTGATGGCTGTTGTTGGTGTTTGTGTTGGTGGTGTCGTCAGGGCTGCTTGCGTTGTTATTGAGGGTGCTGTTGCTGGTGGTGCAGTTGAGGTTGCTGACCCCGCTAGACGGCCACCCCTCATCCGGGCTGCTGGCCATCAGGCTGGCCTCGGACGGAGCCTCGGAGCAGATGGACATGCGGGCCACCGCCGCATCCTGTAGCCCGCTCAGGCTGCTGGGAAGGAGGCCTCTCTTCTTCACCAGGCCCTCCAGTTCCAGTTCAATCAGACTGGGTTTCAGCGCTCCACTCTCTCTGTCAGCATCTCCTTCGGCCTCTTCCAGAGAGCGGTCCGAGGAGCTGTCACTGGAGCGCATCCCTGAGTCCGACGAGTCCTTCTTATCCAGGAGGATTTCAGTGAGGAAGCCAGGCTTGGTCAGGAGCCCAGTGGGCTGGGAGCCGCTGTGGGAGGACAGAGCACCGGCTCTGGGCTCTTTGTGGAGGAGAGGTGTGGTGTTGTCCGCTTCTTCTGGGCCGGAGTCTTCGTCGTTGGGCAGCTTGTGGTAGTACGACCCGGCTGCCTTCTTCCTAGAGCCGGGAGTCCTGGACGACGCGCTGTGGTCCAGCTTCTCATCCTCTTCACTGATGGGGTCAAGAGGCTGGGCATCAGTCCCTGAGGGGAAGTCTGTGGCATCGCTCGTCTTGGAGCCTCTCTTGGTGAAGGACTTGCGGCTGTCTTGGTCAGCTCCTTCCTTGGCCTGAGGAGAGGGAAGAGGATCCAATGAAAAGAACATGAATATATACAGTATCTTGTTATTGGCCAAGAGGCCTCTGAAGAGGGGATTCCTGTCTCTCCTAAACGTGCCAAGAGAAACAAAGACTATAAGCCAATAATTAAGAAACACAAGACGCGGTGATCTCCCCTTTCCCAGCCCAGAATAAGAATTTTGCTGTTGCATCAACCAGAGAAACACAACATTTAAAAACACAAGTTTAAGAAAGACTTAACAAACAGGACAGAAACTATTTCTACACAAGCTTAGTGTACTGCTGTCTGACAGTGGAAGCCTCTACACCGGGCATGTCTGGCCCAGAGGCAAGCTGTGGCCATCGAATTAATATTAACCCTTTAAAACCTGAGCAAATTGGCTTGATTTCTTTAAAAACATAGGAAGAATGCAATGAGCAATGAAAGGAGATATGACCCCAAAGTTTGCAAGAAATTAGTCAAAAAGTACAAGTTTGAAAAAAAGAAAGTAAAAAAATGTATTTAAAAAGTCTGCAAAATATTTTTTAAAATATAATTCTAATAAGTGTAAATATAAAAATAATATATATTTTCCCCAGCTTTTTTCTTTTTCCATTTGACATTGTCCCGAGCTAAATCTGATAATTTCTTGCATTTTCTGAAATATTTTTTACCAAATGGCTCTGACTTTTTTCCCATGTTTTTTAGAGAAATCTCACCCATTTCCCCAGGGTTCAAAGGTTTAAATACTTGTGAAAGGCATCTGAAAGCAGCACAAGGAAAGTGATGTCACTCCAGGTTTCAAAGGGTTAAATGGCCCTTGGTTTGACTATCAAAATACACTATATGTGGCCCTTCACACAATATTGGTTAACCAATCAAGTTTGTAGACATGCATCAAGTAGGAACTATACATGCGAACTAATCTGCTTTCATAAATTGAAAATAATCAAGCAAAGGAGCGATTGCTTAACAGCACACATTTGCTGCTCGGTAGCAGACATGACCACAGCAAAGAAGTCAATAGTGAGGGATGTTGCTTCAGAAGCGGTGGGAAGTTGAAGACGTTATCACTGAACTATGAAAAGTTGCATTTGCCTCATTTGTATAAATTTTTTTTATAACCCATTTGATGTGAGAAGCAGCTGACCCACAGGTATTTTTCACATTATCTAATCTGGCTCCCATTCAAAAAGTTTGGACATTCCTGCTCTACACTATTTCTGCTGTCAGTGACGCAACAACAAAAACTCAGCAGTGTACTTGTAAGCGTCCACCCACCCCTTTGTCCTCTGAGCTGGCAGCCTGAAGGAACTGTCCAGGGTGGGGCTGCACAGGCCGCTCTCCCCCACCACCGGACATCTCCAGCTGGGCCATCTGAGAGATGTACTCCCTGTAGGCATCATGGTACTCAGCCTGCTGCTTGTCTGTCAGCTTGCAGATGTCGTTGGAGGATTCCTGAGAGTTGAGGCTGGACATGCTTGAGGTGCGGAGATTTGCCACCTGATGAGACGAGAAAAAAGTTGTGCTGGTGTGAGTTTGTTCAGAAATATATATGTGTTGAAAGTAACTGAAGACTGCTGTATGTTTGTTAGCTGATAACCTGAACTGACACCTTGTTGTAATAAATATAAAATGCAGCACTTAAAAATGGCTATAATTACATTAGTAACTCATGAAATATTCAGAACATGTGAATTGGATAGAGTGCAAAAGTTGCTGGCAAAGACCGCAGATGGAGCGGCAATGTGGTGTGTTTTCAGTGTTGGATGATTTGAATTTGACAAAGATCACAAAGTGAGATCATATAAAATAGCAGCAGAGCCAGCTGTCTACGTGTGAGTGTTTGCTCATGTCTCAGAACTTTTGTGCAAATTGGGAATAAGGGAAGGTGAAAATAACAAACAGGGGGCCCCTTGACACCTTTTGGTGCTCTGCAGTGTGTGTGTATTTTTAATTCTATTCAAGAGCACCACAAGCTTGCTCTGCTGTGCTCTTTTCTCACTCAAAACCACATTACTGTGAAACCAGTGAGGTCACCAACACACCGGCTCATTGCAGAAGACTTGTGGCCATGTGACAGTTTGGGGTGTGTGACCTTGTGAGTGTTACACGCTCACACGTATGCTTACAACAGCAAATTTGATACCTCTAATCTATTTGCATGTCCATATGGGTAGCTATAATGTGCATCCACACATACCTCGTCTGTCTGATGCTATCTGCTGTTACTGTGAATTTACAAAGAGCTCCAAACAGGGAGACTGACCGGCCACGAAGCATGGTTGTTGTATCTCGGAGCTTCCTCCAGCCCTGCTCCGCTGAGCTCCTCGAAGCTGAGGTTGAGGCTGAAGGCCGCTGCTTCATGCTGGGCCCCCCCTGAGCGTCTGCTGGGTTCCCCGTGGTGCACGCTGCTGCCCTGCTCGCTAGCAGCTCGGGACTCGTCTTGAAGCAGAGCCTGGCTTTCAGCATGACGTAGTTCCATGACCTGGGAGAGACATTCCAATTCACCATTTCAGATCAAAATTTGTTTCACATTCAATGCTAAAAGTGCTTTTTAAAAGCATGTGACGCACAACACAAACGTTCGATAGCAACAACAAAAACATGTGCTTGTGAGAGTGAGCTGCAGCTGAAGCAGGACTATTCAGTTGTCCACTCCTCTCTGACAAAACCTCCCTTCATCCAGATATCAGGCAGCCATCTTGAACCAGATGTCTGTGCTGGCTGCGACCTGGCAACACAACAGTGGTTAGTGTGCGGAGCTGTAAGGCCACTGCACTTTCCAGCTGCTCCTACATGAGCTCTGCATTGGATCTCCAGTAAAACACGACCAATCCAGGGCTCTGGTTTGGTATTAGGAGCACAGACATCTGATGAAGTGGAGCCGGCTACATGTGTAAGTGATTTCAGCCGACTGGACTCCTGGCTGACTGACTAGCGCCCTTCTCGTAATACGGATTATAAAATCTCCATCCCAATGTCTCAGCGCAGCACAAGATGTCGTATTACGAGATGCTGTCTTGCTTATTTTTGGAATAAACAAGAGCTGACATATATCAACAGGAGGGCACTGGCAGGGCTGACTGGCTGTAAAGGATCACAGAGTGAGGAGAATGTGTGCTGTTGTTAATCTGTTTCAGGCCTCTACAGTAATGAAGGAGTAGTTAAGGACCGTTGTTGGTGGATTGATGCTCTCTTTACCATTTATGGCTGCCGATGGCCGAATTTTGATTTGAAAACAAACATTTTCTTTGTTGGCATTCATAAAATCTTTGTTACATTAGGGTGACAATATTTTCAAACCCCCAGAACAGGACCTGTAAGGACAATTTTGCACATTTCTACACAAACTCTAATTTCAAAAAACTGAAATGCAGATATACTGTACATATTTTAATAGTACTTTTTTATATTTTAAAATTATTTTTCTTCTATTCTATATAACTGTCTCGATTTTTGCAATACTTTCTTTTATCAAAATTTCTCTTACCATGTTTTTTTTTTTATGCACCAATACTCCAAAGCAAATTCCTTGAAATATAGTATATGAAAAGCAACTTGGCAATAATCCGGATTCTTAAGAGTACCACATGTTCATGCACACGCACAGGTATGTGCTTTTGCATGCAACATAAGCATTTTCACCAGGATGACGAACAAATATTTCGGTGTTTTGCACACCTTCCGAGTGCACATTTTAACACAGTGGAACGCATATTTTTTGTTGCTTTTTTAGAAAAATTTGACTTTCTCTTCAGCATGACAGTAAACAGGTAGCATAATTGACAGGTTCAGTATGCTCAAACAATTTTGTCACTACATTTCACACACACGTTCCTACACTGGTAGCCGAAGCAGTCAAATAAAGTGCCACCCATGGAACAGCTCTTAGGAGAAATCTGGGGTTCAGTGTCTTGCCCAAGTACTTCACTATGCGGACCGAAGGAGTCAGGGATCGAACTTGGGTCATCGATTAGTGCGCAACCCGCTATGTGCGACAGTCACCCTCAGTGTTGAATTCAGACACATCACACATTGTTTACTGGGTTAGGTAATAATGAAGAGGATAGAACATAATAAATGCTGTTGTAAGCGCTGAAACAAGTATATTCTAGTTATTATTTTAATTGTGAGTAAAACTGGTGTATTACATGTATTTGTTGGGATGCTGGACACACCCAGCTTGTAACTGGGAAAATCCCAAACAAACTGGGATGTCTGCTTACCATGTGTAAGATGCCCATAGCAACAATATTAAACAAAGCTGTGAGAAAAGAAACAGTCTCACCGCTCCTCTGAAGAGCTGCCAGTCGCCAAAGTTCATCTCCATCTCTTTCTTTAGCTCATCCAGGTTGCACTGAGATAGCACTCGGCCATTTATATTAGCCTGCAATGGATAGGGAAGGGACTGACTGGTTTGTTCACTGATTGATTGACTTAACTTACATAGGCAATATTAGAAAAGACAGAAAAAAGAACACAAATTGGGAGGCAGTGCAAAAATAACTGAATAAAGAAAAAGAAGCTACATCAAAGAGAGAACATGCATTAAGTATCTGAGAAAGTATCAAAACATTGATCCAATTCTGAGTGTTATTGAGAGGCGCACCTTTTTGATGGTGGAGGTGTACTGAGGCAGCATGTTGGGGTCGATTCCATCTAGCTGTCTGAGACGCTCACACACTGCATCTGTGTTCATAGAGCTGAGCAGGACTGCAGGAGAGACCTACACACGCACACACACAAAATCAGAATATAAACAACTTATCCAGTGTTTTCATGAGTTAAGGTTACCAGGGCAAACTCGCACACTCTGTTAGACCAATTTATCACTCCTAACACATTGATTAGGGCAAAACGAGCAACAATTCCTGGCAAAGAGACGTGCAGGCCTGTTATTGTGAGGCACACAGAGGTGCAAATCCAAAATCCCACACAGTAATTCTCTCTATCAGTCACACAGTTTAAGTGTAAAAGTAAACAAAGCTGCCAACCTATCCAAATAAACTGTTACCTGCTCTTATTCATTTTTCTCAGTGTATATATAAGCAGGTGAAGTGTGCACACAACACTTAAGGGTTGGAGTCTGTATGTCTGTGAGTTGCTGTTGGGCCGAGCCACACTGAAGCGGCGGGCGCCAAGCAGCTACGAGGCTAGATGTGACTAAAGCCGGTGGCCTGTTGATGCCGTGTTTGGCCTCACAGACAGCCAGCGTGCCACCCGCTGGCACAAAAACTAAACAAACCTCATTCACCCCTTTAGTTATGCTTTTCTTGAAGCCTCACTCTTGTTCCTTCCCTCCCTCCCTCCCTTCCTTCCTTCCTTCCTCTAACATTCCTTCCCTCTCAGCCTCCTGCGCTGACCTCCTACTCTCTTTTCTGTTTCCTACTGTTTCTCTCCTCCGTCTCTTCCTCCTACTCCCTCCCTCATCATCTCTGCTCTCTCTCAGCTATTAACACCATTAAGACATGGCTTCAGACTAAGCCCCCCGGCTTTGTTTCTGGTTTCGAGGGAGAGAAGAGCAGAGCTAAGTCGGACTGCGAGTGGTTGTTGAACAAAAAAACAACAAGCAGCTCACACAATACAACACACAATAGTAGGTGCCAACTTTCTTTAGTGGTGAGCAAGAGGATGAAGACCAGCGCTCGGGAGTTTAGCTACTGTTAATGTCCACACAGTCGAGGATTTACTCTAGAATTAAACTATGTTAGTGAATCTACTGAACTACTACGGGATGTGAGGTTGTGTTTTTTCTTTAATTCCAAGTGATGAGTCTATATCTCTTTCTACAGCATGCTTGGTAGTATTGATTAGAAATGAGGTACATGGAAGATGGAGTAAAGGGTTGGATGGAAGTAGCCATGAAACCAAAGGTGTACCTGCTTTAATTTGTAAGGCAGCGACTTTAAATGCTTGATAAGGAGACAAAAAGAAGCAGACGGACAAATAGTCAGACAAAAATACACACAGACATTTACAACATTATGAAGCTGGGACTGTACCTGTGAAAAAGGGAGGGAGGAGGAGGGGTGGAGAGGCAGAGAAGACCAACAGACAAGCAGAAAGACACTAGCGCACATGTTGAACTCATCATCAGGGGACAGGAGAGACATTGACAACAGAGCAGACGGACATTTATCTGTCTTGCAGCAGGAGAGGAGACGACTCCTTTACAGCCGCCGCATGTCAAACTGGAAAAGAAGAACCTATTGGAGCTAGAATTTTTGCACAAGGAGATTTTGTTTTTGCCAGAGTCAGCAGGCTTTCGCCATCATAATCTTTGCAGACAGAAAGGATTGCGAACGAGACAGAGACAGAGACCCAGAAAGAAAATGAGACATCTCTCGCTCTGCGCAGAAAAAGCAGAAGTTTCAATTCAGGGGGAAGGCCTTGAATACGACTCCTCGATTCAGAGCGTGTGTTCTAAGAACGTGAGCGAAAGCGCGAATGTCTGCGGGTGTGTCTGTGTGTGTGTGTGTGTGTGTGTGTTTGTGTGAACCCTCCCAGTGCGTGTGTGTGATAAGACTGTAATTACAGCTGGGCTGAGCTCAGGGCTGGGCAGAAGGATGGGGGAGAGGAAACAGAGCTCTGTGAGGGGGGGGGCGCCTTTTGGTAGGGAGATGAGCTCTACGAGCGCGGGGCACAGTGAGTGTGTGCGTATATGTGTGTGTGTGTGTGTGCGCATGCATGTGTGCGTTGCCAGCCCCAACAGTTGCTCTGATGATAATCCCGGCAGCCCGAGGAATCCATACTCACACTTATATCAGCTAAGCAATTACACTGGGCTCGGCCCGCTTACATATCCAAAGACTCGCACAAATGAGCAAGTGTGCACACACGTCCACATTCACAGATTTGCAGAAATACAGGCACATGTGAACACTACACAAAGAGATCAAGTGTGAACCAGAAAGGGGATAAGTCGGGCTAATGTACATAGTAAAGCCGGGATGGGATAAAACTGAGGAAATTTATACTCGTGAGGAAAGGAAATAAAAACATAAGGAAAGATATGAGGAACAAAAAGGGTTTAAAAATTTAGACAGCGATAAAGGTTTAAAGAAAAGGAGGACGATCGAAGCAAAAGACACAAAAATACAGATGGAGGAAGGCAGGAACATTAAACAGTAATCTATATTTAAATCTTTCAAACAGCTCCTTTAAATGCTTGCTGGCAGCGCCCTGATAAGTGGCTTTGTGGAGCAGAAATCTCCTGAGTAGTGTTATCATCAAATTGTTCTAATAGTGGCAGCTCTCTCTTAAAATGTGTGAATATCTGGGTGTAGAGATTCAGTTCTTGTCAGGGCAACTTCATGCATTCCTGAAGTGGGTTAACAACACTTTTAAGTCCATATATAAGAGAGAGTGGGAATGGCTACTGTGTCGACATCAGAGTAAACCTCATTTAGCAGGTTATATTTTAACATATGCTGAAGCTTGTGACAAAATACACCTCTCTTGATGCTTAGCAGAGGGTCAGAGTCACACCGGATGCAGTATAAGTTTTCTGCAGTGAGTGTGACTATGTCCTGCGTGTCTATATTTGTTACCTATGCTTTTGTAAAACCACTGCAACAATATAAGACGTCAGCATGCACTTTACTCATGCAACATTGACTAATGAGGTTCGTCAACAGGCAGATAACACAGGACTGGTTGCATATTATGTATCTGTAGTGCATCACAACTGTAACTACATGTTACCATGTTAGAATCAGAGGGAATGGAGGGGAGGCCTTCTCTGGCATCCTCTGCAATAGCATCCTGACATGAGCAAAGAATGGAGACAAGGACTGTATTTAACGGAAAAGGCTAGTGAGGGCTGACTCAGTTATGGAATAACTTTTCAATGTTTTCTCTGGGCTCACAAACTGAGAAATACCGCCAGCTTCAAGAGCTAAACACTGGTTGGGCACAGGGGAAAGAGATAAAAGGGTGATATTAAAATCACCAGGAGGTAAAATGTAAAGGATAAACATGTGATGCGTGCCATTATCATTGAGTGATATAATAGCACTTTATCCTGAGCTTGAGACTTTGTAAGTTTAATTACAGTTGTATAATTAACCATAACAAAAGAACAACATCTCCCTTAACTGGTGAATTGAATAAATATTGAGTAAAAGTAAAAAAAATAAAAAACATAACAGGAGACAGCTACAAGAGCACTACCAGCAATTTAAACTCGACTTCAATCACATAAACAATGTTATTCCATAATATAAACACTACTACAACTAGTGTATCTGCAGCTGTAATAATGTAGTGCGAGATAGAGGCACACGTCAGATGGATCTAACGTTACTTCTTTACTCACAAGTCCATTGGTGTCCTTGAGTTGACCGGGTGGTTTAATGGAAGGGCGCGAGGATGGGGGGACATGGTGGGAGTAATGCCGTGGTAGGTGATACACATGATGGGGGAAATAAGGCTATGTGGGGGAAAGGAAGGAATATAGAGAGGAGGATGGGGGGAGGAGAGGAGGGGAAAAATAAAATGAAAATCATATGAGGGAGGTCACAAACAAAAGCACTGCAGGGAAAAGGAACTTGCTTGTGACGTGCTATAAACTATGGTCATGTGGTGCATTCAAAGACCTGCTAACTGCATGATTTATTCAGGTGTAACTGCCAAATGGGTGACTGCAATGCTACATTATGATAACGTGCAGAGGACTGTGCAGCTTAATTCAGAAAGGGCCTTTTTAAAAGTGTGGTTGTTTGTGGTTGTGTTGATCTCTCACATGACAGGAACTGCTCCTTCTGTCGCTGTTAGATAGCAGCCTGTGATTCCAATTATATTCATTTCATTAAGATTATCAATAGGGTTGTTGGCATTAACACACATAACGCGTTATTTTTCTAAAAATCATCTTAATTGCAGGCCAATATTCCTGTATAAAAGAGGCTATATCGGGTTGAGTTTTAAAGCTAGAGCGATGATACTGGTATCCTGTGAAACCATGCCCTGCTAGCTTCTCAGTAAAGGGGTTGGCTGAATAGAAAAAACAGCGTCGGTCAATTCACAGGGGTCCATTGACCTCTGACCTCAAGATATTTGAGTGAAAATTGGTTTGACGGGTACCCATGAGTCTCCCCTTTACAGACATTTTAACTTTATGCTAGTCCCATGCAGTTTCATTACTGTAATTTGATTCCCAATCAAGAAAATCTGTTAAGAATTGCGTCAGTCAATATGGACTTCATAAAAGTTTTGTAATGCAAAATAGTGGAAATGAAAACATTTGATTAAACATGTGATTTATCGCAATGTACTATTGAAATTCTGCAATTAATACAGAACTTAAAAGTTAATCATTTGACAGCCCTAATTATCAAGAAGATAATTTTCTCACTTTGGCTTTTCCTCATTAATTCTTTTCTATATTTTCTACACACAAGTCCCCTTCCTCTCTCACCCTATTGTAGAAGGGGTGCTGAGGTCCAGTCATCCCACTGAAGTAGGCACTGTGAGGCTGAGGAGGCATGGATCCAGTGAAGGAGCCTGCAGGGGAGCAGGCGGCTGAGTGCTGGCCATAACCTGACTGTGGACGGGGCATTGCGTCTTGCAGGGGCAGCGTGGGATAGGTCACTCCTCCCATGTTCATCTGCTCCCTGGCGGCCCGCACATCTAAAAGAGCACAGAAAAAAGATAGGGGGAAAATAGAAGAGAGGGAGAGAGAAGGAAGTGTTTATCTGTGATGCTGATGATCATGTCTTGGCTATGACTATAAAGACCCTTCAGATCTACCCACGCATCAATAATTTAGCTTTATTCTGTCATCTCAAGAGAGTCTGGCCAGTTGTGAATCCACAGAGAAAAATACATATCAAACAATCGAAGCAGAGTTCCTTGATTCCTGAAGCACTGTGGGGAATACAACAAGAACGATGTTCCTGAACATGTTCTCCTTAGCCGAAATAAAGGACAGTCAAACGACTAAATGCTGGAGAGAAAACAGGCGCAGATGTTAGGATTACAACAATCTTCAACTGTGAATTCCATTCTCACTTTGATTTCTATTACTCCGCTTGTTCACAAACCAGCAGGCGGGCTGATATTCTGTCTTTTCCAAATGACATGCCAGCCACGTGATGACTCTGGCACATGGAGGGCCTTGCTGTCCCTGACAAATAAATTCACCCGTGTAAACAAACAAAGCAGACCATGTGAACTCATAGACACTATCGCATAAGTGCTGCGCCACAATTGTTTTCACATAAATCAATTTGACTTCGAGAGGAGTCTAGTAGGCGCTGAGGAAGGGAGCTTTGGTAAAAACCTCCCGAAATTAAAGTTAAATAAGCCCGGAGACAGAACAGAGTGGCTCTGTGTGGCTGGCAAGAAAGTAAGAACCAGAAACAGAAGCAGGCACCAGAATGTCTCCTGGTTATACAAGTGGCTGCTGAATGACACGCTGAGTGAGACCCAATCCAGCCTGCGAACACAATGGGGGCCTTATGATGTGAGTCAGGCTCATGGGCGGGTATCACTGACAGCACTGCCCACTGGCTGGCCACAGGACACCGGGCACCAAGTACCGACTGGCCGTGGAGGAAGAGGAGGGAGCAGGATGACTGGGTAGGAGCGCTGGTCACCTTCCACTCCTTGAGGACACGTGTGGAGGTGAAAACACCCACACAAACACATGTTCCATGGATACATTTAAACACAGGTTTAGGACAGGAGCACTGTACTTACAGACTGGACGTCTGGTTGTAGAGCCTGGTCAGCTGCGCCTCCATGACTCAACTTCAGCTCAATGGAACAGACTTTGTGTGTGTGAGTGTTTTCTGTGGTCTCATAACACTATGATGCAGCAGCTTCACACTCGGCGTCATTGACACTCCTGTATAGGCTGAACGGACGCTGACGCACGGTAGCAAGAGTACAGCGCCGCTCTGGCTTACAGTTTAGTGCTGATGCACTATTACGTCACTAAAACAGCGAACTGTGAAATTTGGTGCAGCAGTGGAGGCAGATTGGTGACAGCAAGTGAAAATATTGTCCTGATCCCACAGTGCTGTAGTGTAAACCTGCTCGACATTTGATTGTTTGGAAATGAGACACAAGCTGTGGGTTTCTGAGAGTCCCTGCAGTGGGGGCGATTTTAGAGCAGACCCTGCTGCAATGTTATGAGTAATGTCACTGCCAAACGAGCTGGCACTGAATGCAACACATCACATAGAGGACAGTTCTTTGCTCCTCTGTGCTATTGTATACTCAACCCTGTTATGTACTTGAGACAAAACTGTACGATATAACCTCTTTTTCTCTCCTTCACACACACAAAAACACACATATATGCACACACTCCTTATCACATACAAATAAAAGTATAAGAGCAATTTAATCTTAAACTTGGAGAAAAGAATTAGTTTCTTGCTCAAATGCATTTTTTTTATTAAACAAATTCACATAATGTTGAAATACCA
The DNA here is from genome assembly GCF_008729295.1 of Plectropomus leopardus. Classification (NCBI taxonomy): domain Eukaryota; kingdom Metazoa; phylum Chordata; class Actinopteri; order Perciformes; family Serranidae; genus Plectropomus; species Plectropomus leopardus. The sequence continues at coordinate 15,754,754 of NC_056476.1, forward strand.
GTTTATTTCTATCTGTATTTACTGCATGATAAGATTTTTTTTTATTAAGTTTATGGAGTGTTAAACTTTTTGGAGAAAGGCATGCCTCTGTTTTGGATAGCAGCTATTTATAGTGTCTCTCTGTTGATTTACATGCAAAGGAGGAGCGTTACAGAAATTACCATTTGTATAATTGTACAAATGGTTCTCACCCGACGCTATCTTGAATTTGTGGTGGAAACTTTCTCGCAGAGTTCCTTTTGAGTAGTTCAAATTCACATGTGCACACAACTCAGCCATGCATGAGTCTACACCAATTTGTTTTAAACAGTAAGGTTTTAGTAAAAATGCACGTGTTTTGGAATGTGTTGTTAAATGTGACCCCTGTTTACTTCAATTTATCAAGAATTTTTGCCCCATTTTGGATTCTCCATGTGCCATGGAGCATGAGAAAAAAGCAAAGTTATTTGCACAAATTTAATGTAACATGCTGTGAGTTATTGATGATTGATAAAAATGATCATTTTGCGGGTGAAGTATTCCTTCAAGCTTCACAATTCTATACTCATCGGACATTGTTAAAGTACTTAAACACTAAATGGCTGTAACTTCCATTCTGAAGATAGGTCACTAACCAGTTTGATGAGTATAAAACTGATGTGAATCACATGCCGTGGCTTTTGACTCAAAGTCTTAACTTACTTGTTGTTTCTGAGGCTTTAAACCACAAATTTGTTGTCAAGGAGACAATTTAGTTGTTTTTTTTTGTCATGTCTAAGCAACTAAATCATATTTATGACAATGGAAAAAATCCATTCCTTGAAGAAAGCCACGAGATGTGGTTCAAAGCTTCAGGAAAAGCATTATAGTTAGTACTTGTATTGAAGTTTTTGTAGTAAAATTGCTTGGCTGAGATTACACCATGCTAAATATGCTGTGGTCTCCGCAGTCACCAGAACTTAACCAAAAAAAATACACATTTTTACATGTTAGATGGCATTCTTTAATACCATCATCAAAGCACCAAATGAGGGAATAACATTTGGAAGAATGTTAATCTCCGCCGCACAGCCCCAGAGAATCTAAGCCAAGGTACACTGAAGCTGCTCTATTTGCTCATGGCGGCCAAACACCTTAGATATAAGATATTTTATGCTGTTTTTTCTCCAACTTGTACATTTACTGAGTGTGTATGAACCTGCTATGATCTCCCTGAGTTTGGGGTCCAGGTTGACGGTGCAGGGCAGGAACATCTCCACATCTCTGGCGGCGAGAACAGGCGTCCTGGAGGAGAGGAAGACCTCAAAGCTGCGGATGTCTCCATCGATCTCAAGCAGCGGTTCCACGTCCTTAGTGGTGGGGATGTTCTTGGAGATTCTTCAGAAGGAAAGGAAAAAAAAAGACGGGATGTTTTAACGGGAGTTTATGTAATTATGCTTTCCTAGATATGCTCGACATAATCTATTTACAAATATTAATCTTAATGCAGGAATCAACACTAATATTTAAAACTATAGGCATCAGCTTTTGGTTACCAAAACTGAAACTATAGTTGCCATTTTTAGTCATCATATATTTTGAATAATTAAGATACTATGCAGTTACACATGACCTTAACAATGAAAATGTGAAATAAAAGAATGTTTGAAGCTTTATTACAGTAGCTGGAAAAAAATACTTTGTAGTTTGTGTTTATCTGATTTTATCTATTTGGTCAGGTTCATCTGGTTCTTCGTCAGTTGAACTTTTCACCAAACAATCAAACTACTCAGTTTGCTTCGCTAATGTCTCTGTGCTTGTGTGAGGGTGTTTACAGGTATCAGACACTTAAACTTAATGTTTTTAAGACATTTTAAAAATATTTTTTAATGTTCAAACAAATCATCTTTTTCTTACTCAAGCATTACAGGTAAGTATAAAGGTAGGTATCTAAATTAGTAGATACGTATGTTATACAGTGCAAAGGTTGGTTTTGTGTAGAAATGTGGTATTTAGAGTGAGTTAGGATTATCTATATTTTGCCAACAGGTAAATACAATTATAGAGTAAAAATACAATAAGGTTCAGTTGTGGGTTTAAAGATTTGTAACATCAGAAATGTGGACTTTCATGCTGAAGAGCTTGACTTGATTTTCACAAAAATAAATTACATGAGGAAAAAATAAATCACCGGTAGGCCAAATGTTTATGGAACTTAGGCAACTTAAGACCTCAGAAATTAAATTTTTTGACTATTTAATGACTCTTAAGACCTAATATCTATAAAACTAAATTTTACTCCTTTTAAGACATTTTAAGGACCTGCAGACACTGTGCGGTATGCCCATGCAAGTAAACGCAGCAATGCACGTGCAGCGTTGTCAGGCTCCCGTTCTGACTATCACAATAATATTTAATTATCACAAATGCAATATGTATTAAAACCGTATTCATCTGGAGGTGCATGCTTTTCTTCTTTCTTTCTGTATTTTTATATGTTAAAAGTTGCAACTGATAAACTAGAATTGGCTGTCGATTTCTCAAATTGGTGGCCAATAGCAGCCTGGCAGCTGTTCCTGTCGAGCCCTGTGATGATTTGGAGAACACAACAATTAGTTGTTGGACTTAAGGATCTTTAAATTCAGTATAAGTTGAAGGGTAATAAAAGTAAACAAGTTTCTGTATGACTAAATTCTGTAACTCCTTACTGTGGAAAAACACTGCAAAAAGTTGTGCAGTATTATTGGCATATGACACAAATATGTCAACATGTCAGTTTACTCTAAATTCTGACTTCTCTCTCGGAGCATCACATTCTGACAAAAAAATAAAAGAGGAAACAGCATGCAGTTCTGTTAAGATTGAAGAGATATGCAACGGTCATCATCATCATGAGAGCAGAGAGATAACTGGATTTAGAGAACGCAAGATAGTCAAAGGGGGGATGTTTGAGGACAGATAGAGTGAGGGATGTTATCTTTTCTCAGCAGAGGAGGAAACCTGAGAAGATGACAATCAGGGTAATTTAGCAAGCAGCAGACGGAAGAGCGTCATGATGCGCTGCTGCAGTTACATGATGTTTGTTATCACAGAGCATAAGTAAACACCATGTTTGAAGATTGTTCCATTACTGTGTGATATAGTTTTTCCGGTCTATACTCCAGAAGAAACAACACTGTATTATATCAAGAATGTCATATTAAAATAATTTATGGACAGAGAGTTCAGTTTACAATTATTTAAAAACTGCACAAACTCTGGTACCATAAAATATAACCTTAGATATGGACAGTATGGCCCTAAAATAATATTACAATATTTCAGAGCATTTTTCCGACAATGATATTGTTGGTGATGTAACCAAATATGTATTTTAAGAACATAAAATTGCAACAAAATAAGTGTTATACTTTTACATAACATAACACTTGCCTTCAAATATTTTGTAAAAATTACACAAAACCTATCTTGAATTTCTTTAGTTTGTAAACAATAGTAACTCAGAGTGAGAGTCAGATTCTGTCTAAAACATAAACAGTACAACAAATGAAAATAAACCATAAACTACACATCAAACAGTTGCCAAATACAAAAACTTATTATACCCCTACTCTTATTTTGACAGGCTGTTCTGTTACAATGATTATCACATATTTACAAACACACACACACACACACACACACACACACACACACACACATATGAGAGAGTTAAAAAAAACACTCCTGGGCTGTACATGAAACATTCAGGACTTGCAGGCCTAATGACACCACTGAGTGCACACGACTGAGTTACTCAGAACTTAACTCCTTCAAAGTGGTGTCAGTAGCACTTTGACTTTCAGCCTTGCTTGTTGTTGCCATGTGTAGCAGTGTGATGTCATTATGTCAACAAGTCAAAATATTGCCATTATCATGGTATGAATTTTTCTTATCATATTAAAAATTATACTGGTATTTTTGTGAATTATATGATATGGCACACCCCTATATAAACTAAATCTCAAACCAATACTTTAAAGGTAGAATCTGAAATGATAAATACTGAAGTGTGGGAAATTTAATTTCAGCTGCACAAGGTTAAAGAAGATATCAGTTTAATCAAGGATGGAGCAACATGTGGCCAACGCTACAAGGAACACAAACATCAACAACCCAGAGCAATCATTATATCTCATTAATTCCATCATTCAGATACAAAAATATGAAACTCGGAGTGACTTATGACGCGAGCCATTCATCACCAGAATGTGCCTCTCTTATCAGATGAATGGGGAGACTCCAGCAGGGAGCAGACATTTTTCTCATCTCTGCCTCCATTTCTCATCTGAACCCTTCATCATTTTCTCAGTGGACACTTTTCTCTCCCTGCATCCTACTTAACCTTCCCTACTTCTAGTTCAACCCCAACTCACTCTCCTTCCCATACATCACCCAGTCTGTATACTGGTATGCTCTGCTGAGAACATGGCGTGATGTGTTGGGGTTTTTCCCTGGGCCTGATCTGTTTTTGAGAGCGAGCACAGGCTGGCCTTTCTGTGACTTGATTGGATGATTAGTACCATCGCTGCGGCACACAAGCTAAGTCAGCGTGAGGTCAGCATCTGGCGAAGGTTCAACACAGCACACTGTTAGCTAATAATGCAAACAATCAGATAAACTAATCCAGTTAACAAACTGGCCGAAATGTTCCCTGTCTGTCCAGTTCAGTGAGGCGCTCATACCTCAGTGGTGGGGGACACAACAAGACTGCAGAACCAAACTGCACTCAGTTATAATCATAATTTCCATTTTAGGCATTTAGCTGACACTCCTATCCAGACTGCTTCCAGTGAGTGAACAGGTAGGGGTCCAGTCCTCTGCTCAAGGACATTCTGACAGGACAGATGGCTGGTGATGGACACATCTGCTGTTGCAGGGCTCGAACCTGTGACCTTGTGGTTACAGGGTGTCTCTAACCAAATGAACACGTCTGGCAAGAAATACAGCTATGGAGGTGTTCTAGAGAGACAGTTTGACATGCAAAATATGAATAAGTCAAATGGAACGGTGAATAATGTAAACAAAAATTGTACTTCATCAGATACAGTTTATGACATCACTGTATGCTGTTCAAACAGGTCCTTAAGTATTTACAGTGTTTCCCATAGAATTGGAGTGTATGTCTGGTAGTAGTATTCTGTTGTATTATTCTGTTTCCCCTCTATAAAATTAGAGGCTTTTGTGGGTCCATGAACAGCCCATGTAGAGTTCTTTTTTTTCCAGCAGGTTGTGACTCATGTTATAGATAATTGATCGGTCAATTTGTTCAGAGCTGATCAGATCAGATGGATGGATGAGAGAAGCAGCTGCTGCAAGTGAATGCAAACTTTCAGACCCAGCAGAATAAACAATTAAGTTTTGCTTTCAATGGGCGCTCTACACTCCGAAAGGTGCAATGCATAACCAAATTATATATAAACACACACACACACACACACACACACACACACACACACACACACACACACACACACACACACACACGTATATCACCACGTACTCCTGATGAACGGTCCAGCTCCAAAATTAGAATGTGTTAATCGTGATGTGCATGTTAATTGTCATCAAAGTGCCATATCCAGAGCCAGACATATCACACAATATGTCTCTTAAAACAAAACAAGAAAAAAAAACTTTACACAGCATCACTAGCGGAGCATAGCAAAGTACCACTTCTGGGATGCTTCTAGATGCTTTGCAGTGTGTGGCTAAATCACAAGCAAAGTCACTGTGCCACCGTAGTACATGCCACAGAAGTACATTTATTCCATTGCAAATGTACTCAAGTATCAGTAAAAAGTATTCAGCAAACAACTACTATTAGAAGTACGGCTACAGAGTAAATGTTATGCGTTACTACCTACAACTGGTCTAATATGTACCATTCAGTATCACTGTGAAGCTGTGCCTCATTTAGCATATGTGCAAAATCCCAAAATTACTGGTTCCCTTTTTTAAGTGGCAAGGAAATGCAATCGAAAATGTTGATACAATATGGTTTGGGTTTTTTTTTTGGTATCTGTGCTTTATTTATACACCTCTCCCCATCCCTGTTTGATCGTCCTGCAGAGATTCACTTCTTAGCGGACCAGCCCAGGTGGGTCACCCCAACCCCGCTGTCCCCACCCGCCAGTACAGACACACAGAGACTGATGAAGAGAGAATAGGCTGTGAGCAGGGAGGACACAGAGGCACAGCTGGGCTCCAGTGGACAAAGCCCTCTCAGTCTTTCTTACATTAGAACCTTTAACAAGACCCAAAAGGTCAAGAAAGCTCCATAGCGGCACACAGATGAACCCCGCTCATGTGACCTCTTCTGGGAAGGATGAGTCGGACTCTGAAGGCACAGATGTTACCTGTATACGCACACACACATAAACAGCACCAGGGAGCAGCACCGGTGCTGATTCAAACAACATTGACAAAAAAAACAACTGCGTAATGTCCACCACGTACACCTGGACAGTGACGACGGGGAAATTCAAAGGCACTGATGAAGGGTGGAGTGTATGTGTATGTGTGTGTTTGCGTGCATGTGCAAACACATGTATGGTACATGTGGGTGTTTGGTTCTGTTTCCCATGAACTGTATTAACCCGTATACAGACTGAGAGAAGCCTGTGCTTTTCCCCATTTCCAGCTGGCTTACTGCTGTTTATTTGTGGGTCCGTAGACACAGACCAACAGGAGCCAGTGACTCACACACAGACACACACACACAGGGCACTTCCTTTTGCTATATAGAGAACGCCTTCCTAAGACTTTCTAAGGAATCTTGAGTCTTTTTATAGAACCATCAAACATAACTCAATGATGTATACACACAGTTTGGTCGTACAGAGCCAAAACAGAGAATGGACAATAATTATGATGCACAGAGGAATAAACAAGTTAACTTTAAGACTTAAGACCTTTTCAGTATCACCTTTAATTAAATGTAAGACCCAACATGCAATGGGAATATGCACCAAACTGATGATTCTCTCTGTGTTTATGGGTCTGCATCTTTGTCGCAAGTTTCAAACACCTTCAACACACAGCGCAGTTGGCTTCAAACCTGAAGCAATTTCCAGGCACTGGCTTTAACCCTTAAAACCTGAATTGACATCAGTTTTCTTGTCCTGTGTTCAGATACCTTCAGAAGCTGTTTAAACGTTTGAAACCTGAGCAAATTGGTTTGAGTTCTTTTGAAAACATGGGGAAAAAAGCACTGACTTGGCAAGAAATGTACCACAAATTTCAAGAAATTAGTAAAAGGAACCAGAAAATGATCTGAAAATTTTCTTTTAAAAAGGAGAAAAAAAACAACAGAATAATGTCCAGAAAACTTTATTCATACTTATTTTAATTATATATTTAAAACTTTTTTATGGAAAGATGTTTACATATATCATTTTCAATTTTGAGAACTTTTTCAGGGTATTTTTTTTGGTCATTTTTCAGGTTTCAAAGGGTTAGCCACCACTAGCAATTGTCATTCTCAAGCCATTGGATGTTACACTTGCATTTTCTTGTGTCCATAAACTAGCAAGAGGGCTTGCTAGTGTAACGATGCAGACTTATTGCATTATCTAAATGTGCAGAGGGGGCAAAATTAGGGACATTGCGTGTAAACAAGTGTTGTGTTGAAGTCTGTTCCCCCATTGAATAGTGTGTTAAAATTATGTTTCCAGTAGCGCAAACACTGGACATTCTCATAATGCCATAACTAAAAAAACATTTAAGACTCATACAATCTGAAATTAAGACAATTTGATGCTCTATGAAATACTATATTAAGGTCTTTTATAGGTAAATGTGTATTTAAGAGACATTTTATGACAAAAAAAAGATGAAACTCAAACTTATCTAGTTGTGGTAATATTAGACACTTTTGGCTACTTCAGATTTTTTATTTTGTATATTAGTTATAGCCATGATAGTATAAAGAACTCATCCATCTTGCTTTATTATCGCAGTCAGTTGCCTTTGAAAAACAAGAGACAAGTGCTACATACAAATTCATGTGCATCGCCCAACAAGAAGCCAGCTACAACTGCACATATTGTGCTGACCTGCGTGTTTGCTCTGGCCTGCTGTCGTACACTGCAAACACGCAGTAGCACAAACAGCTGCATCTTCCAAAGACAACCCAGGAGCCGGTGAGGAGAACAAATCAAGGACATCCATCACTGAGTTACACCCAGACAGATGGAAAGAAAAAAGGGGAGAGCGAGAGAGGGAGGTCCATTCCTGATGTTCCCAGCTGAATGGACAGACGTGTGCAGGAACGACTTGCCAGACACAAAGTGAAGCTCACACTTCAACACCGGCTCCATAAGATCTTTGGTAAAGATCAGAGGGCAACAACCATGAATGTGCATGAGAAAGCAAAAGGGAAGGAAGATATTACACATTAACTGACAGCCTGATAATCCATTAGAGTGACTCTTGCCAACGCGCTGAACTGCACAGTGTTACAGAACAAACAGCACACATTAAATGACAACAGCAGTTTGTCAATGAGGTTTAACCACTTCAAATGACATCATTTGCAGTTAACTAACGATGAGTTGTTGGCCTTGGCATTAAGCAATTGACACAAATCACTTCAGACTTAGTCATCCTCACAGTGAACAGAAGATAGAGGCGAAATGAACAAAGCCTTTCTTATCAGCAATCAGTTGCCAAATGACAAGATGGATGCTCGGGTTGGAGCGCCAAGGAAACCGGCGTGCTACTTTCAAGCGGGCCGAGGACGAGTGAGATAAAGGCCGTCGGGTAGCCCTGCAGCCGCTCTTGCACAATGGGCCCATTGACTGGACCCAGCTTAAAGCTGCGGCAGTACAGGCGCTTAGGCCCAACCACTCTCTGTGTGGCGTGGCCACTGGGAGCTTTCTGAGCTTATCCAAATGCTAATAGGTCCCAAAGCTGACTGGAGCATAGCCTTTCTTCTCCTCTCAACCTCCCACACGCTGCAGCTGACAGGAGTGAGCAGAATTCATCTCTCTATCCCCTCCATCCGCTGTTTGGGCGCTGGAAGTATGAATGTGCCACTTGACTTTGCTTTACAGCTGCCCTCTGTGCTTATGGATGACATGCGCGCACACACGCCACAAAGAGGTGGTGTCGCTGCCAAACATTTCCATAAAGGGGCCCAAAGACAGAGAGAGATGCCTGCAGAACAGACAAATGCCTGTGCACATTGTGTTTGAGAAGCTCAAGAGTTTCAATGTCAGACACTGTGTGACCAGTATAACAGTGTGTGGGTGAAGAAGTTAACCAGGCCCGCGTCCGGCGCATTCCTCTCCTGGTCAGAGTCGCTGGCACAGTGTCTGCCAAGCGTGTGGATGAACCCGGCGAGGCCCTCTCTGGGAAAACAGTGGACAGGCGGATGGAGCGGCAAGCTGGCGCGTGGACTCGCAGCATCAATGCTGAGAGAGGTTATTGTTACAGTGTAAGCTGCCAAAGCCTCCACCACCCCAAAGGCAGAGGGGGAGAGCAGAAATATGTTTTCACTTTAGATGACGCCATGTTCTTTGTCTCCTTAAAATCCAGACGTATTTCCTTGATTTGAATCAAATGCTTCAAGTAATGTGGACACCCTCTGTCTCTGCCTCCTTCTCTGTCTTTAACTTTCTCTCTTTCTTGCTTCCTCGTCTAGGCAGTGCCAACTGACAAGTTGTGGCAGCGTCTGCTTTCCATATACATTCGTGGCAAAGTTTAGTCCAATAATTGAAACTCTCTTGTACTAAGCTGGACCTATGCATCCCAAAGCAAACCACAGAGACAAGCAGGCTAATAGGAAACACACCAGGCTGATAAAAAACGAACTGCTTCGGAGTGAGCGGCCTCTCTTTTGAGACGCACTCAGGACTCAGTGGTTCCCTGAAATGTTGATTAAACTCATGTGTAGCGCCGCAACGGAGCCTCCTTGTTCCAGACCCCAAAAACCTTAACTGAACCCTCCACTCACAGTAACTAAGGCCTCATTCTTGACAAAATAGTAAGACACTAAACCTCAGCTTGGTGATTTATGCGCCAGAATAGAGTTTGGTGTATGATAGGGCCATGGCAAAGTTCGTTCATCGTGACACTAATTGCACCACGGAGTTCATATCAGCGCATGTGGTTGTTTGACAGCTGTAATGGTCAGTTGATAGGCGATCCGATGCAGAGTTAAGTGGGCTGGACTGCAAAAGTGAAGATAAATGTGCTCTTCTGTAGCAGATAGGATCAGAATACATCTGGAATAAGTCTGTTATGGAGCTAAAAATCCATATAGTGAGTGATGAATGTGACAATTAAAGCTTGGGATTCTCAGGCTGAACCAGTAATCTTCTGATCAACTTCAGAGTGGGATGTGTGCATTAGAAATAAGATTGGAGAGGAGAATGTCAATGAGCAAATGAGCATGGGAGAGAACGAGCTAGACAAAGACTAAGTTGTATGGTATCACTGATTATTACTTGGGCTGTACCTAACTCAGAATAATGTCAGTCGAACCGTATTTGACTGTTCAATATGAATATTTGACTTCCTTATTCCGTACAGAGTTTAAGAGTTTCAATGGCGTTCAGACGGACATTCAGGGTGACAGCAACGTTCACATAATATAACAAGCCAAATTAGCCCTCTCAACTAATGATGGATCAGATTGGATTAGATTTTTGCAGACACTAGATGTCAAACAAAAGCCAGACTAAATCTTGCCTCTGAGGAGAAGGCAGAAGACTAAGTTTACTTGGAGCCTGACCAGGAACAGTCTCTCTTCCTCTGGGCAGCTGCCTACGTCTCACTCAGACTCACCCAAGGTCCGGGACTGGTCCACAGCACAAAAAAAGACTGCTCAACTTGAAGAATCTTCCAATGTTTTGAGTCTTTGACTTTCAGAGGGCAGATCTGATTATCACAAAAGCTATGCAACTCCAATTTGTGTCTTAGGTCCCTATTACACTGCCTGTCCAAGGCATAAATATCCCACCCCGCTATGCCGCCTCGCAGTTCTGTGTATAAGGTATGTTTGTGGAATGGGTGAGAGACAGAGTTGTCTTGCCTTTAAGCCGCCACAGGAGGTAGTTACAGTGCTGAAACAGTTTATGTATATATGGGACAGCCAGGACAGGACTATGGGCAGGACGGGAGTGCTGTTTTGATGATATGTTATTTGTGTAACCCACCGCGGGAGATTTAAAAAGCAGCTAGTAGCATTTAGCAGCTAATTCAATGTAGAAAAGCAGCCATACATATCTGCAAATGAGACAAACTGTGAGATTTGGAACAAGATCAGCTGATGTATACCAGAGACAGTAAATGTTTTTTATTGACATGTCATGCCATTGTTTTTGTTTAGAAAGCACTGCCAACATGCATGTTACATATCACGCTCGTCAGGTCTCTTTTTGATTCCATGATGCCTGCATGCTGTCTTTAATTACCCACTGGAGTGGAATGATGCTGCCGTCATTTGATTCTGTGTAAAAATTTAATGGAGGCATAAAGAAGGGACTTATTAGTGGCCGTATAGTGCAATCTCTGTGTAAAAAGGGATTGAGTTTGTGGCAGTGAGGAAAGCCTCTCTTGATTTTTGAGAACGTTCTGAAGCACAGTGGTTGTGATCCCTCAGTAGACAAATCTGATAACTAAATCCTGAGCTATACAGTGGTTGGTAGCATGATTGCATGCCACAATAAAAGCTGCTTCAAAAGCAAAAATGGGGAAAGACAGGACACACGTGATCCCTCCCAATTTAGGCTCAATGTGTAATTCCCCGTCTTTGGGCTTGTTTGCTAGTCGTTCTTTGCCATTTCAGTGTGGTTTCTACACACACCCGCCCTAAAAGGGCCTGACCTCCATTGACTTTTGAAGGGCCAGGATGTTAACGTCAGTTAAGAGTCGAATGTGTGTGTGTGTGTGTGTGTGTGTGTGTGTGTGTGTGTAACTATCAAGTGTGCCTGTGGCTCCTGCAGTGGTTGAGTGGCAAATCTCGTTGTCCACTTAAAGGTCAGAGCTGACCCTCTTGCAACCCTGCGCTGCTATTTATAATCAGCCCCCCACCTTCCAGCAGTTCCGGCACAAAGAGACAGCAGAGCAGCAGAGAGATCAGCGATAATGCTCAACACCGCAGAAATACCAGAGTATCAGGCAGATGTCTGCTTCTCAGCCTTCCTCTCCTTCCATCTCAGTGTCACATTTAAATGTTAATCCAACCTTGTCGTCCCTGATGGATGACTCTATGACTAAAGAGCAGAGGCCGGTCGGAGGTGTAGTGGAGGCTTTTACTGCATTTGAAATGATTCTTTATGCTTTGCACAAAAAACGGAACAGAGCAGTTCTCTTGTTTCAGACCAATTAGACTAATCCCTCAACCTCGGCTTACAGGCAGAAATGAAAAGGGCTTTGAGGATTTTCTAACAAAGAATGCAGCATGACGTTCTTTCCGTCCTCACGTGGTAGCCTCCACGCAAAAATACACTATCAAAAATACACCTTACGCACGCGCACACACACACCTCCTCCTTTGTCACCTGTGCACACCAGCCGCAAAGCTTTGTTTTTTTTCGACATTTTGAGCACCTTAGCGGGGGTTGAGAGGTGTTGGAGCAGGCTGAGGCCAATTCGTGTCTGAGTCACAACCGCCAAACACCTCAGGGATGGAAAAACGACAATGCTAGTCTACAGCCCCCCCACACACACACACTTAAATGGAATCAGCAGAGGACCAGTTTCACTGTATAAACAGCCTTGTGGGACCCAGGGTGCATGTGCAAGAATCTGTGTGTGTCCACCACCTGGACTATCTCTCTTTAAGCAGCAGCATCACCTGAGGCTTTGAATACACCTGAGACACGAACACACCAATGGCAAACTCGCCTAGCAGTAATGCCGCTGGTATCTGGTCTGATCCTCTATACACACTTTAATTCTTTTATCTTGTTTTAACTCCAGAGACCGGACTCTCTTTTCTTCTCACTCTCTCTTAATGCCCTTTCTTATCTAATACCAACCCTTCCCGTTTTCCATCTTTATCTCGAACCTACCATACTTCCTTTTTTTGTCTCTGTCTGTCTTTATCGACTCGTCAGTCAGGTGGTCTGTCTGCACACTGGTGTGCAGAATCAATGCAAGTGTCCTATCAGTGATGCAGCCAGAACTCTATTGAGACATAGATGGTTTCACACCAGCCTTTACAAATCTATACACGTTTTCAGGCCTCTTGGCAAATGGCAGTGCAACGACGAATGGCATTACCAGTTTTCTCTGTTTTTCATTGACATACCTCCTGGAGGGATTTAACACGAGAACAATGAAAGACAGCAGAATTTTTTTTCAGCGTTTGCAGTGCATCTATATGACAGAAAGTGTCACAAATACGACGGGAATTCACATGAACAATAGTCTGCGTTGCAAATAATCGACTTTTCATTTCAGGGCAGGAAAAGTTCAAAAGTATTCATCATAAGAAAAGAATAGGATCTCGCCTTTTTTTTTGTAGCCAGATATTTAAGAGCTTATTAAGGGATTCCACATAAAGGGAATCACCCGCATGAGCTTTGGAACAGCACTTTTATCCCGGCACATAATTGCAACCAAATTACAATAATTGTGCCAATTAAAGTAATCCTGAATGAAGAGAGTGTCATCTTAATGTTTCAGTACTTGGGATAAGAGTCTCTCTAATTAAGACTGAATTGCCTGGCTACGTATTCACTCAGAGTGCGATTAGGGGGAGAAAAAAAAAGTTTTCAAGTGTCCGAGAAGTGCCTCTAGTCACATCTCTGAGAGGGGGATTGTTTGGTTGATGAGTGCAGGGTCAGAACAAGAGGAAAAGAGGGATGATTTTTCATAAAGTGTAACATAAAAAGCAAAAGAAGAAAGTGCATGAAGATTTGGAGATTTGTTTTACATACAAATACTGGCAAACACAATGACAAGCACTTCTAAACACTACAATTTTACCTGACAACAATTTCTCTGCTGTGTTCTGCCTCCTGCGCCGTGTGAACGCGTGTGTGTGCATAAGCGTGTTTATTGGATGCAGCCTGCATCTCAGGGTCTGATTAATTACACTGATTCTCAAAGGAGTTGGGGGTGACATATGCTCTTGCACTGGTGTGAGAGCTAGGTGTGTGTGTGTGTGTGTGTGTGTGTGTGTGTGTGTGTGTGTATACGAGTATGTTGCATTTGTAGCACACACACCAGCTTCACGTGTGATCTGAGGTGTGTGTATGCATATGTTCAATTGCAAATGCTTGTAATGGCAAATAGTGTTTGTATATGTGCTTGTTTCAGTTAGAATGTGCAGTGCAGTTTTAGCATGTGTGTGTAAGAGTGTCTATATGCAATAATTTGTGTGTATGTGTGTGTGTGTGTGTGTGTATGTGTGTATGTGTGTGTGTGTGTGTGTGTGTGTGTGTGTGTGTGTGTGTGTGTGTAATGAACAGAGGATTCAGGTGCAGCGCCAGAAACACACTCCTGAGTGCGGCGGGGGCATCCTGGCACAGACAGGGCACCAGATGTCAGAGCAGTGCAGGAACCTGCTCAGTGGACCAGTGACACTTTTTTTTTTCCTAGTGCTGAAAACAGGATCTAGGCATCCAGGAATAAACTCTCTGAGGGGCCAACTGAACCCACCCCCATACATCATTAGGTCCAAGTATGTTAACCCTTCAACCGAAACACAGAACTATTTCACTTTCTAACAAATCACCACTGTCAAATAATTTAAACTAATAATTAGAGACACTGACTGACACTGTCGGCTGCAGACTGCAGGAACAGTTCTTTTAAGGCCTTTAAAGGTGTTTCCAGAGAAACATGAGGCTATAGATTTACCCCATAGTTTAGATACTATTTTGTTAAAAACTCTTGATTCCATGAACTAGACAGGCTCAGAATTTTCATGTTACTTTTGTTATACTTCCCGTGGTCACTTTTCTATCACATATCGTGGAGTTGTCTTACAGAATGAAAATCCTCATTTACTGGATTCTTCTTTGTTATTGTCTTTGTACAAAAGGAGACTTCAAAAAGCTCTGCTGTCAAGAACATCTTATTTGGATCAAGAATGATCCTTCTATGAACTGATGTTCACATGTGCAAAATGATTATTTGCACTTTTATTTTTTTAGCCCTATACTTACACTGTGAGATTTTATACATTTTATCCCCATCGTGCGCATATTATGTGAAACAAATAAATTATTAAACAATAAACTAAACTATAAACAGGAGCTGACAGATTATATGTCCTCTGATCTTGGATTAATTTACACTTCCATGCTAGTCTGTGTTACTGATTCTGAGAGCTTTTTCTCATTAATTACCTCTTGCTGAACATGTCACTAGGGTTGCAACTGACAATCTTTTTTTTTGTTTTGTTTTAAGATAATTTTTGGGCTTTTTTGCCTTTATTGGGGAAAGGACAGCTTTAGTGTGAAAAGGGAAGAGAGAGGGGATGAGGACGGAGCCTCTGTACACAGGGTGCCCGCTCTACCAACTGAGCTGATGACAGTCACCTGATATATTAGAAAACAGATAACAAAGTTCAACCAAAGTCCTAAATCAAAAGACATTCGGTCTAATAACACAGAAAATGAAAAAGCTGGAACTGGTACATGTTTACTTGAGAAACGACTTAATTGTTTAATCAGCTATCAAAAAGGTTGCTGAATTTGTGTCAATCTACTGACTTAATAAAAAAATAAAGTGAACTATGTAATATCCAACCATGTCTCTACATCACAAAGCAAATTTATGCAGTGAGGCACTACGAAATCTTAAGAAGGAACAACAGCAATTTAGGTATGAAATTTGGGTTGTTACTGAGTTTGCAGAACATCAACACACATAAGCCCCCCGGAACAATAGCAACCATTTAAATGAAAGCTAATGGAGATGTAAATACAGAATAAAAATAATAAAAGTTGGTGGGTCTCCAGAAACAAAGCAGAAGTCAAAACAACAGCCACGTGTCTACCATGTGTCCTTGCATAACACCCAGAACCTGTACTGGCTCAGTCACATGAAATCACTCTACAATTAGCTATTTAGTGGAAGCTTTTCTGTAATGTAATGACTCTAAACAACATCAAGGAAATAAACATACAAAAAGCCTATTAACAGACTTTGGAAATGGCAAGGCTGCTTTAAAGCAATAACCATGAAGCAGGAGAGAGCTAGGTTGGCTGTGGTCATTAAGTCTCTAATGGCAGCTAAAACAAGGAACAACTGACTCCTGAGAAGAGACTGCAATACTGAGAAGGCAGAAATGATACAGCTGAAAATGATAGTCACAAGTCTACAGGCTCCAAATTCTACTTGCTAGTGATCAAACAACAGTGTTCGGAACATGGATTCAGGGCTGTTAATTTGACGGCTACAAATACAAGGGTCGGTCCAAAACACTGCTTGATTTGTTTTCTGTTCTGCTTCTGTCAGTGTGCTGGGCAGGCCACAACGCTGGCTCACTGCTCCAGGTGCAATTTGGAGTTTTCCCTGCAGAACTAGTGAGACAAACATTTTAGCTGCACTCTGTGTGTACATGTATGTATGTATGTGTGTGTGTGTGTGTGTGTGTGTGTGTGTGTGTGTGTGTGTGTGTGTGTAAGCTTGATTGCTTTGAGCCAGTATCTCCTGCAGACAGTGCCATCTTTGTTACACACAGTTCTTTCCCATTGCTACCTTGCATTAGTCTGGGCAGTCCCTGGTCTTACAGTTAATGATAGAAATCGCTGAGGTTATTAACCGATTATACATTCTCCATCAGATTAGGACGGCTGTACTGGCCCACTCCAGGAATTAGCGCAACACATTTCTCTTCATGTTGTGTCCTACAATGACACTTCACAGCCTTTCAAGGTACTTTCTATTGCCAGGCAAGTTGCTAAAAACAGCTTTTAGTCATTTTGAATGTGTGTGTGTTTGTATGAGATATGAGGGAAGGTGGGCGAGTGTTTCTATTTTTTCTCTCTTTTTTAGGAGTTCAGGTACATGCCATAGAGAGGAGCTGTCACCTTTTTCAATGAGAGGCACTCTATGTAACTCATGCAGTTCTTCCCGGTGCTTTAGTAGGTCACTTTAGTTTTAATTTAGAAGACTAGGTAGGGCATTAAGACTACACTAAGACCAAATTAAAGGGACACTAAATCTGAATTTTATTTTTATCTATAAAAAAATGGAGATGCAACCTGAAAAACACATCTTTTTAAGGCTTCCTACAGATCAAGGCTCATTAGATTCAAGACTTTTTAAGACTTTCTGAATGCCTCTCGCAATGAGTTTTAAGACTTATTTTACAATTACTGAAAAACAGAGCAAAGCAAACAACAAAACAAAACAAGGGGGCTATGGCCAATTTTGCCCATATGTTTATTACTGTAATTTAAAACATGATTTTTGTAGGTTCTGCTACCTTTATCTGCCTGATGTTAATGCTGAAGGCATTTGGTGAATTATTTAAAATGTATATACATATACACACACACACACACACACACACATACACATATAGAGAACGCCTTCCTAAGACTTTCTAAGGAATCTTGTGTCTTTTTATAGAAACATCAAACATAACTCAATGATGTATACAAAATGGGCTAGTTGTGGGGTGAGATATTATTTTAATTAAATGTTTAACTGTAAACCATTTACACCACACCACAACAGCACACACTTACAACACAGTGATACAATGATATATATACGTGTGAATTATATATATAAAGTATTATTATATATATTGTATGTAGGGTATATTAATTGAAGAATTTTCTGAATAAAATTACCAATTATATTTTTTGGAGAATTGCCACAGAAGAGGTTGAAAAGTCAGGTCCGATAGAGTTTTATGCATTTTTTTCCCCTGATGTTCCACTTTGACACACACAAATATATGTTAATATATATATATATATATTAGGGATATATAGAGATATATGTTACCAATTATTTTGAGATTTCAAAGTGAAACATCAGGGGAAAAAAATGCATAAAATTCTACTTTCAATGTCCTAAACACTTTTTAAGACTTTTGAAATATTTATTTCAGACATTTTATTACTAATTAAGGTCTTATTTTTAGATTAATGAATTTGATACCTTTTAAGACTTTTTAAGGAACTGCAGGAACCCTGTTTTTAGACCCACCTTAGTTTTATCAGCTATGATCACAAATGTAATGACGCTCTGTGTATTGTGGCCTACTATAACAAGCCTTCCAAAGAAGAGAGGAGAGGAAGAGCATGCTGCTTTGTGACTGAGATGCAGGGCGACAGTTGACCTATAAGGGGCTGACTCACCCCCACGTTCACTTCACCACTAATATATTCACTTAGTAACGCTCAGGGGATGTGCAGTTCTGCTGTGTAAAAATGGTCGAGCACAACAACTCTATGTATGCATGTTAAAACACAAACAAAGCACACATACGAGGTCTGAACCACGTTGCAGAACAGAATTAACAAAACAGATGCTAACTATAAGATACAGGAAATGGTCCACTGGTCGTGTTTGAGCTACGACGTGACGTGTGTGAGTGTGTGCTTATTCATATAAACTGCTAAAAGGAGAGCATAGGGAAGTAGCTATCCATTTCTCAAGCAGACAGACAGCCGAGGAGAAGGGGCAGACAGTCGGGGAGAAGGGGCCTGAGGTTCTGAGAGGCCAGTCAAGTGCCCATACATCGCTAAGGGAAGAAGACAGAATATCTCAACCAGAACAAAAAAGGGGATTTAAGAGCCTCAGATCACAAGAAGGAGAAGAAAAGAGCAGAGAGACAGGAAAAGATACACAGACAGAGGCCTGAGTCTTATCAGCGGAAGATTAGTGCGAGAGATAAGGCCTCTGGGCAAGGCGTTGTGTTTAGCCTGTTTGAGGCTTCCTGTCATCATCATTAAGGCCGCTTCTCCGACGGCCACTGCAGAACAGAGCAGCCATTTGGAAAGACACCCAGTGAGGAGGAAGATGAAGGAAGACAGGACCGATGGTCAAAAACAAAATGATGGCTATATTAAATCTAATGAGCAGTGTAAGCACAATCCCATGCTGTGGTGGAGGCCTTTGGTGAGATGCAGAAACACTGCAGAATGTCATGGCTGTCGTAGTGTATAATTAAATCTCCCAGTTTTAGTTTCCACAATAATTATGGTTAATTTCCTTTAGGATGTTCACTATACTTTAACATCATAAAGATATGTAACAAAGAAGAGTGGTGATGTATTTTTCCACAAAAATTAACAAGTATAAAAGGCGGGGATCATCATCATCCAGAGAAATAATCCAGTAACGCCTTCTGACTATGGTACTTTTCATCTAATACCTCTGTCCTCCCCTCATATCAAAAATAGTAGGTTACACCTATTGTCCTTTGAAAATCAAACAGCAAAAACCTGGTCTAATGAGGCAGCGGTGTGTCTTGGAGAAGGGGGAGGGAGGGTTGTCTGCTGAATGTAGCTGGCTGACTGGCTGACAGTAACTGTCTGTGACGCTTCCCTGCCGCAGGAGTCGTAGGCGCTAGTGTATTGTGACAGAGTGCAACCTTTAAAGGCCATCAACTGATGCACAACAGCACCCAAACCCAGCGACTCGGCCTGTGTCGGCCTTCTCCTCCTCCTCTGCGGTGAGCATGCCAAAAAGCATCTGTGACCACACACATACAAAACCATGAACAGTCATACTGTACACACACACACACACACACACACACACACACACACACACACACACACACACACACACACACACAGTGACACAAGACTTTTCCTTCACAGTTAAACCAAATATGTCTGACTGTCTCTTGTCCAGTTTTAAGAAAATGTGTCCCTGGAGAAGTCCAGGCTATAATGCAGCCATCACTTGCCTTGTGCATTATAATCAATTACAAAATCTGTCTATCAGTTGCCAATTAGTGTGGCACTCGAAGCCATTAGCAGTGACTGTGGACTAATGTAGCCTACACGGAAAACAAAATCCTCTACTGCCACCTGCTGGTCAGAGTTAGTTATGTCAGTATTTCTAAAAGAGAAAATCAAGAAATATGATTATTCTCCAACCCTTAAATTCTGTTCTACTTTTTTGATTTTTCTAAGAAAGTCAGGACACAAAAGCAACTCTGCAGGGATTCAGCAGTTTACCGACAACACTGCGTCTCTAAGCTAACCTCTATTGATGTCACTTTATGTTAAAACTAGCCTCAGTCTACCAGTGTCTTGAAAAAAGTTAGAAAAAATGTGATGGAAAGGTACTAAAAGAAGAAGAAAGGAAGGTAAAAAAAAGAATTAAATAAAGATAGAAACTATGAAGGTGTATAAAAGAAGCTTGTACACATTACAGATCAGATAAGTAACTAGAAGGGGGTGATTGTGTCTCTGTATGTTTTTGTACCTCTCATAGATGGTCTTGAGAGTCATCTGGTCAGACACTCCGTCAGTCTCTTCCAAAAACAGGATGATCCATGACGTCCTGTATGGCCACTCCTCTGTCAGGTTGATCCAAGACGCCAGCCGATCCCAGTTGAAGATGATCTGATTGGCCCGCAACAGGCGACCTGTCAACAATGGTGCAAAAGGATTACTGCCTTTGGAAGTTACTGGTGTACTGAGGTTATTTTATTGGCAGTTTCAAAATGCAGTACAGCTGTTTTATTACATTAGGCATTAAGCATTAAGTTACCACCGGGGGGGCTGCTTCAACCACACCTGCTTTCTCCATGTTGGTTGTCTCCATCAATAGCAGCCATGACTGTTTTGTTTGAGAAAACTGCACAAGGTAACCTGAGGAACACCAATGCTGCGTTCCTCATACTTTTTCTTTTAGCTTCAAATTTCGTGCTACGGACTGCTACAGATGAGCAAGAGGGTTTAAGCTCAAGGTGCAATGTAATGATGCAGTACTATGTTCCAGTTTCGAAATGCAGGGCAAGTTTCTCTTCTGCATCTTATTGGCTTATTTTTGGCATTTTGTAATAAGCTTTGCGGAGACTTCATATTTCAGTGAGACAATATAACTGTTTTTCCCATCAGGATTTCATGGAAGTTAAGTTTACAAATATATAACGATCATAGTTTTTAATTGTTTTTCCCATATGTTGTATGAAAGGATGCAAAAATAAACACTGTAAGCTGACTACTTGATTATTCTAAGTACATTTTTAAACATTTGTATAGTTAAGTTTCAATCCAAAGCTTTTTGATCCATATAAGCAACTGTTCATTGTTACTGGGTTCACTGTGAGCAGTATCCACTGTAATATCTATTTCTAGTTTAAATGCCTGCATACTCTTCATTAAAATGTGTGGTTAATTGCACCGCCTCTGCAACCACATGTTGACCCCTGCTGGTCTGAAATTAAATCCCTGCAGAGCTTTGTTTGGGTTTCTTTTTCATCTTCAATCCCCTGTAATATTTCCCAAAGGCTGGCTCTCCATCCAACTATTTAAATTAGGATTTAATAACTCAGATGTTGCTGTAAAGACAAATGGTCTTTTATTTAATATTATGAGATGACGATGATATTAAGGATGACGCTAGAGCAGAATATGGTCTATTCTTTACCTGTGATAGAAACTATGTTGAGCAGCCTCCTCATGGTCTGTGGGCTGATGTCGCTGAACCAGTCCTCAGTCACCAGCAGCTTGGTGAGGTCGAAGGACATCTGTCTGGTGATGGTCCTCTGCATCTGCCGACGCCGGTATGTGTCCTTTAAAAAAAAAAACACAGAAACTTAAATTAGCATAAGATCAGATATTTCACATTTGGATTCATCATGTTTCCAGCTGGCTTAGTAAGATGAATATGTCTCCAAGCCTGTGGTTTCATTTGTTGTTTTATGCAACTTAAATTTATCAGAATTTTCAATCAGAATGGCAGTTTAATACTGTGTGTCAAAAAAGCAGTTTGTCAGTGGGAAAGCTGAAACTGTCTTAAAGTCACAGAAAACACTACAGTCACAAGAGACATTTATCAGCCATATACTGTACAGGGAAGTCTTATAAATAAGCTTTCTCTGAAGACAAAATGTAAGCACAAGTGAAACAAATGTGTTTACATTAATCTTCACTGTTGCACTGTTTTGATTACTTATGCGTCATCCCTGTGGGCTGTGCATCATGAGACCAGAGTGCAGACGTTTAAGGATCACCATGTGATCTCAGGCCATGTCACTGCAAAACCTTCTGCTTGACTAGATCGAGAAATACATGAAGATGGTGGATACAGCCTCATGTTCTTCTAATTCTGACTTCCTACGCACCCCATCCACGTTTCACTGCTTACATGCAACCCCATTATACATTTATGGGCTATTTTGCTGTCATTCAAAATGAAAATATCTTAATTTTGCATATCAATGTTACTAAAACTTCAGCAGCATGACTGTAAAAATAATCCAGCAGCAGTTTGCAGCTTAACCCCAGGACAGAGTAGTGAGTGAAACCATTTAAACCAGTTAAGAGCATTTTCTAAATTTTATTTTGGGACTATAATGAACATCTTCTGACTTTTCCCCAATATCATCAATCTTTTCATGAGCAAAACATATAATTCCCTGTGACAGCAAATAAAAATCAAAGAGCCACTGTCCAAAGCCGAACCGTCATGACACACAGGCGAGCTATTGACACAGATCTCGCAGAGAACAGCTGTGATGATATCAGACAGCTGCCATGGTCATGAGCCAAGGCGAGGCTTTTGGTTGACTTTGAAGTCGTAACGCCAGTCTCATGACCTCTTTCTCAAAGAGATGAAACATATGGCCGACACTCAGTCAGTACTGGAAAGGTCCATCATATACAGACAGTCCTATGTGGCTGACTTTTCAATATATATTGAATTTTAATGCGGCTTAACAGTTTTACTGGGTCATTCAGACAATTGTTTCTGTATTTGCTTATTTATAGCGGTTCTTCTATTCTTTGCTGATAGTTTTCAACGATTCTGTGAAATATAACTTAACTTTGTGAAGGTGATTGCCTTATTTTTTAGAAATACTGAATGTATTTTTTCTTCCCTTAACATAGGTATATGGTTTACTAAAATGTCAAAAATGTAATTATTTTCTAATTCCTTTATCTGCTTTGTATCCATAAATGTTAGAGTATGGATGAAAATGGTAATTACAAATGAAAATGGATATTATATAGCAAGAAAGGAAATACTTGGTATTGTGAACCTTTTTATCTCCTCCCTATCTCATTTACAATTTTTTCCCAGTTTATTTTTTTGTGTGATTTATTTGCACAATGGCTTTGCACTGGGTTTGTATGTGAATTTGCTAGATCAATGCATTGACGGTAAAGATGATGGACGTCACCCACTGGTGTGTGGACTCCCATTTTGAAGCCTTGAGTTAGGCATATCGGACGTCAATTTTCTTGGTTTCGGAGCCAGACGTAAAAGTATTTGGACAAGCGGCTGGAGCTGTGGAGGAGCGGGGGGTCGATCTGACTTATGGACTGTAGTGAAGTGTTGCAGGCAACGTGTCATTCAAGCAGTCTACCCTGAAATACTGCAACTTAAGGCAAGTTAAATAAAAACTCACCCACGTACAGACACCATAACCTTTTTTTGTACAAGGCTCTAAACATGTTTATTTATTTCTGCCCCGAGGTTACTGCTGAATGAATGTCATAAGACAATAGTCAGTCAATCTAGTCCTTGAAAGACTTTAAAATGATACTGACTTGGACTTGAGGCGATCCTTACTTGATGCCTCTCTTTCTTTCTTTGATCTTTTCGGAGGGTAAACAAGGCTTACAACGGAGAATGTATGAACTGTACTGTATTACCCCTGGTGAGCTTGCTATTCAGTTCTCCTGTGCATTTGTGTTCGACGAAAACAAAAACTACAAAAACAGTATCGAAAAACTAAATGCAGAGTTCCAGGTAATTATTATTTATTTCCATATAAACTGGATTCATTTAGTTCCAATAAATGGAAATAAGATGGTAGAGATATTCCTAATGTCATCAGCAACTTGAGAAGCCACATGAAAATGGAGAGCCACTAATTCATTTTCCCCTCCTGCCCTCGTTTAATCTCCACTTGTAGAAAGAGGGCCCTTCTGCCAAGAGCTAGCTAGTGGCGGAGGGCAAATAAAAAGAGCATGCCGCCCTGTAATGGAAGGACCAACACCAGTAATTGAGGGTACTAGATAAACCCGAGGTACAAACAAATGTCAAACAAACAAACAAGAGAGGGAGGCGGGAAGAAAGGAGGGGTAGTGGGAATGTCTTGCCGGGGGGAGGGAGGCATCAGCGACAGCAGCAGAGTCACTTAGCCTCCTGCCAGCAGACCTGGTGCCAGTGTTTTGTCACAGGGACCCACTGCTGCTAGGCCTTGTCATTAGGCTGTGGCAACGCAGCAGGAAGGATAAACAGTCATTACATCAATTACACCAGGAACCTTGGCCGCACACCGAGCACCTCTCTTTTTGGTCTCCGTGTGTCTCCTTCTGTCCTCTGGCCTCCACACTGCCTGCCAACCACACGCCTGTACTGAACCCCCCCCCTCTGCCACTCAGGGAGGAGGCCGGAAAGAAAAAGCAGTGAGGATCTCTACCCAGCATCTCTAACCCTAATCTAATGTTTTCTATTCTCATTGTGGTGAACTAACTGCATTTTAATTTGGTTTGATTAATGTCATGATATTAATTTCCAGCTGTATATATCCAGATAGCATGAGTGTTGTGGAAATAACAGTGGTGGGAAAATCAATTTATTTTACTCCGTTCTACAAACAATACATCTGTCTCCATTTTAAATTTTGTATCGAGAGCTTCTCTGCAATTTGTAATTAGTGCTGGCTTTTTTGATTTGGTTGTTTTGGGTTAGGGTGGGGTGTGAATTGTGTCTATTTAGAGTGACAAGTAGAATAAACAGTGCTTGATATATTAGTTTTCGTATAACTAAATTGGATTTACTATAATCCTACTCTTGGAATTGTATCTCTGTTATTGCCAGTCTATTATTACTAGCATTGTTCCACTTATAACTCATACTGCATCCCCTGCCATCTGAGAAGGAGGGTCTCTCTTTGAACACCATCTCCCATGGTTTTTTGTCTATGTGTCATCCTTGATTCTTCAGTGAAAGAGCTTGGGTGGGGTTTGGAATCACTGATGTGGAGCTGTAAACCCTAACAAAACATGGAATGTGATATTGGTCTGTACAAATAAACTTGAACAGCTGTTACCCTGCGGTTTAGGGTGGTCTTGCTGCCAAACTTGGCCTGGTCTTGGCCCAGGCTGGTCAAAGACATCTTCCTGTCCATGTCGTCATGCCATCCTGGAGAGGGAGAGAAAAAGAAAATAACAGCTGACTGATGTTTTTGGAGGAAAAAATAAAATAAAATCAAAAGAACAACAAATATTACATGTCTTTAATTAAGGGTGAGTCCATCTGTGTTCTTTTCTCTGTTCTTTTCTCAAATGGAAAGTCAGCTGTTAGTAAAAAGCAGTAACGTAGAGAACAGAGCTGATGCCCTCCCCTCTCTCAACCCCAAAACACATTGCTCGCTGCATGGAAGCTTCATATCTCCCTCTTTAATGCCACCAGAGTCCACTGACAAAAAGCGTAAGTGAGTTTACTGCACAGGACACGGAAGTCGCTGGCCTACTGCTGCCTCAGTTGTTAGTTAGTATTATTGTTTGACTTTCAAAACCGAACTAATGTGGTGCTCACAGCAGTGCATAGGTTTACATGTAGTAACATCATTATGCAGAAATCTACCTGAGGTCATGTGGGAAAAGGTTTTTGGAAGGGCTTGTGAAAGTATCATTTTGACACAAAAAAATCCATATCAAATCTTACATTTTCAGATATTAATCCATACAGAATATTACTGGGAGACTACAGAATGACTTAAAGCCTCAGAAAATATTGTAGCTGCCCTTTAAAACAGAACTACATCTTCAGAACCTGTCAATTCATGTGTCAAATGACCCACAACTGAGTGCAATAATCCATATAATGCGTACACAATACAATATGTTGTATATTAGTCCTTATCCTTTACCCTCAGCAGTAGATGGCTCTCCATTGACAGGAGCTGCCATGCAGAGCTTTTTGGCCGTACTGAGGCCTCTGCTGTTGAGGAACACTGGCAGGTGGACGATGTTCCTCATGTAGTCGTGTCCGTTGATGTTGGAGTCTCTCAGCACGCTGTTGAGGTTTTGGTTGATAGCTTTGATGATAATATGGGGGTCACTGGCAAAGATTGAGATAAAAGGGCCCTTGGAGAAGAGCACCCTCACCTGGAATGAGAAAGGAGCCATAAGTTAGTGACTAAGGGACATCTCTCACCACCTTTTTTGTCATTTCATAAAATATGTTCATGAAACGTGATGCTCCCAGACAAAGACTTGTGAACTTGGACTTGTGAGTATAATTTGGTTCAATCATGGGGACAAATATTTGTTTTTAGCGCAGCAAATCCTTCTGAGAAATCTACTACTTTAATGTCAAAATGAATAGATTGCAATCTAATCAACAACATGTCAGCTAGAGGCAACAGTCAGATGTAGTACTTAATTTCAATGACTCCCGTGAGAGCTTGCTGGCTGCAGCACATGGCACTGGGGATTTCCACTCTGCTAACTAAGGGACATTGTCCAAGTGTCACAGGACATTGATTTGTGCTACACGCATGCACGGTTTGTTAACCCCTGGCTTGCACCCTCAGCCTCGTCCCACAAGATGATGAACCTCTGTCCCCACAGCAGCTGTCGGCACCATCAATGAAGGCGCCATCACATGATCTGCATCTTAAATGCACATTATCTGGTCAGAAAAGTACACAGACTGAAAAAATTAAAAAGATTAAATTTGTGTAACCTACAAGAAATGGATTTTAAAGTGCTGTGTTTGAATTTCTCTGAAAACAAGATGGTTTCAGAGCGACTGGGAGGTGCTTGCAGAGATGAGAAGATTACATTAGCACACAGGAGGTTGCCATCTTCTCTGGGATTACTTCATCAAATAATAACATTTGGCTAAAGGAAATTTTATTACAGCAGCTGGGAAGAAGAATTTAAACTTGGAGGCGAGCTGAGGCAGCTGGGAACACCAGGGTGGCTGCACAGCACTGGTGATGTGTGGGCTCTGTGCACACAGGTGGAAGACCCACTAAAAGTTAAGGCCACATGGCAGCAGCTCTACAACAGTCTGTCTCATGGTTAGAAATTTGCTTGAGTGACAGATGTTGAAAAATGTAATCACTTCATATTCTCATGTAATCAGTCAAAAGGGAGTCATAATTTATGTTCCCACACACAGAACCTCGTGTAAGTACACACCGTGTCCAGCATCTGTAGAACTTTGTCCTGCTCACAGGCATCCAGTCCGTCAATGATGACGGCCATGCGTGTCTGGTTCTGGGTAAAGCCGTCAATGGTTTTGGCCATTTTTGACATTAGCTCCACTTCATGCTTTAGAACCTGGTGTGAGACAGAGGAAGAAAATCAATGGCTCAAAACTAGGACTTAGGAAATTGATTGGATTTAGGAACTACAGCTTCATAATTTCATAAGCACGCAGGATGCCCCTTTAGCCATGACAACAGGATGTCGAAGGATTTGCATTCATCCTTCATTTGGTACAATGAATAAAGTGCATTCATCTACCTTCATGAATCCTTCACTCTTGAGTCTGTGCAAGTTGTTGGCAGCACTGTGCAGCCGTTTCCTCTGGGAGTTCAGGACGGAGTCTGCCACCTGCCACCAGGTCCTACAGTTAAGCAGTAAGGCAAGGCCCACCACGCTAGCCATGGCTATCAGCACTGCATTTACCGTCAAATTCTCAGGCTTCACCTGGGAAATAAAAGCATTGAAACTGGTTACTGAGGCATCCAGTGAAGTAGTTGTTAGAAAGCTTTCAGTTTAAATGCAGTGTCAGGTTCATCGCTCTATTAACACACCTTAAAGATGGCCAACAGGGCCATACCGGTGATCAGGCATCCCAGTGTCAGGGCAAACAGCACAAAGGAAGGAACACAGCACGTTTTCTTCCACTTCTTACCTGTGGTATGACAGAGGATGATATAATAGAGTCACACTTAGATTACAAAAGACTAAAAAATGTCTCAACAGTTCATTTTCGGCAAAGTTTATACTAACCTGGGCTTCATTTTGCTTTCATGAGTATAATTTTTTCAACAGTATCCTCAATCTAATTTTGCAGTGACGGCAAAATAAATTAAATACCAATCACAAGAACGCTTAAGGGGACCTGGTTCACTGTGTTATTAAACAGGAAAATGTTTGTTTCTTTAAATGTTCGTTTTTCAGTCTACAAAAACTGTATAGCGCACATACACATTTTAATTTTTCAGCCATTAACACATATTAATGTAATTAATTGCAAATGTAATTTTTTTCCTATATCTAATTTAGACTTTGTGTGCTGGCTGAGTCAATATTATCATCATTACATGACTGTCACCTAAAGCCAAAGACAGCAATGTTACCTTGGATCTCATCGTTCTTGAAAACCCTGAAGAGCCTGGTGGCCATGAAACCAAACTCCCGCTCACAAGCATCAGAGAGCGTGGCAATCATCTCAGCCATAGAGGTCTCCCCTCCAACACTGGACAGACGGTTATAGTCTGTAAACAGGAACCTGTGTGACATGTGAGACACAGAAATGATGCCTTGATCCACTAAGTAACACAGCAAACTTCAGGTGGTACTAGGACTTGTGTTCATTCCAACAGTGTTGTTAACAGTGCTATAATTAATGTAACAGTCAATGCTTCTAACACAACATTTGAGTTTTAAAACTACAATAAATGCAGCTTGATATTGTAACTGTGAAGTGTACGTTTTTTCTTGGACCTGGGTAACTGACAGAACTCAGCAGTGACTGCCTATGTTTGTGTGTGTTTATGCATGTGTGTGTCTCTGTCACCTGACAGGCAGTGCGCGTGTGGTCTGCTCAGGAAGTTCAGGAGGGTTGACAAACATCAGTTTGAGCAGCAGCTCCAGGTAACCGACCTGTCGAGCCAGACGGGTGCTGATGACCCACGCCCAGTTCCAGCTCTCCCTCTCACGCCGACTTCCAAAGTACACCAACACTAGAGACAGTGGATGGGGTGGAATTGTTTTAGCTTTTCAGTAATATAACAAGCCTCCCTTCCCCCAAAAAGAAACCATGATACAATGGTTAAGTTCAATTCTGAGGCATTTGTGGGTTCTCTTCAATTCAAGTTAAGAAGCTCAAGCCATTGTCATGTTTGATATAAGCTCCATGATAGTACACTCTAGTCATCCAGAAAACCTTGTATAAATATCACTATTACATATCTCTATTTTATTTCAATCTTATCTTTAATTATATTTTTTTCTGGTATTTATTATTATTATTATCATTATTATTATTATTTTTTTATTATATCTCTCAATGTATAGAGGTATTTAGTAACTATGGGTATTAACTTGTCTGGAAAAGCATCTGTCACTGAACTAATGATTCACACATGCCCTAAATATTTAAATAAATTAAACTGTTTAGAAAAAAGCAAACCTTGTAAAAATTAATAAAATAGTATTTTCATTTATATTTACTCTCTAAAAATATGTCGCATTCCTTTCCACCGCTTTCTTAAAACGTGTATTAAGTATTTCTATTTAATCCATGTGGAACTTCTGTTTGTAATCCTAAATACAAAAAATTGTCCTTATGTAAGTAAACCACTTTGAAGGAGGCTGCTCTCTCTGTGGAGCAGTTCATTTAAAACTAAATTTCTTCATAGTCATCACTTACATATCATGTCAGTGTCTCATTTCAAGCTCATCTGTTTTCTCACCAAAAAAGATGTAGAGCAGAGCGAGGAGGCTAAGGGAGACAGCGATCGCCAGCTTGGGATCAACAGTGAAGCCCAGAACCACGGCCACTGAGCCGCAGAGCAGCAAGGTGAGAAACACCACCAGCCAGGAAAACTGGAACAATGGCTCTATCTGCTGGCCTGCGAAGGTCTTCATCTCATCTGATGGACAAGAGGAGGGGAAAAAATAATCTTATGTCAAGGATTTCAATCAAGTATACAGAGAGATTCAAATGTAGGACACTGTGAGGATATGATGTAAAATCAAAACAAAATGTCATAACTTTAAGTGCTAGAAAAGGATTAAAGTAAACTGAGGAAAGGCACTGTCCAAAAAACAAATTTCCACAATTTGGTACTTTTCATCTTTTTATGAGACAGTTTTTAATGCTGTGGGCTTACTTACCCTCCAGTTTCTTAAGAAGGAAAGACTTGCCGCTGCCCCACTGAGCGTACAGTCCAACACAGATAGGTGGCTGCATGGTGGGTTCACTGAGGATATCTGCCAAAGCACTGCTATACAGGTCATAACCCAACATGTCTCCATCTGACTCAGTGGGGGAGAGGTGCTCTGAGTGAGAGAGAGAGAAAAGGTTAAGCAGTGCAGGAGAAGATAAGAGAAAAAAAGTTAAGCGATTCAATCTTTTCCAAATTCTCACTCTCTTTGAGCTTGTTTTGTAACACAATTCTGTGTAAATGAAATGGGGAGAAAAATGGGTCATACTGGCTCCAAATATCTGTGTCAGGATGCTTTTCTGGTGGGTACAGTCGATGTTGTACGGCGTCTCTCCAGCTTTATTGGGGCGATAAAGCAGACGGCCATCTTTAGGGTTCCTCAGCAGCAGCTCAGCCAATTTTCGGCTTCGCCCTCGGATGGCAATGTGGAGGGGTGTGTCTCCTTTCTGAAGAAAGAAAAGACTGAATTGACTACTTGTTGTGACAAACAAACTGAAAGTAACTATTGAGAAAGAAAAACTAAAAATAATCTTCCACATCACTAAGCTTAATACTGCAATAAAAGTACTGTTTTGACAAGATATTTCTGTAATCGGTGTGTGCAAGTGTGTTTTTAAAAAGTACCTTTTCCACTGCAGACACCTTGGCTCCTTTATCCAGCAGAAGTTCCACTATCTCTATGTTCCTCATTTTAGTGGCTTTGATAAGTGGGGTCTCCCCCTCCTAAAACGAAAAGATATTGAACATCAATATCATTATAGATTTTATTTTGAACAGGAAAATCTCCTCACATTGGACAATTATTGGTCCCGACCCCCACTAGGGGTCATCAAGCTTCATGACTGTCACAAAGCCTGTCGACTTTCAGGGGTGTAAGAACATTTTTCAGAAATATATAGAGTAGGCCTATATCTCAGCAGTCAAATTATATATAGCAAACAAATGACACTGTTATTTTTAAAGTTTAGATCATTTTTAAGATGTATTTTTATTTTAATTCACGACAAAGACCTGAATACAACCTATATTCGCAGAGCCTAGATTCTCTGCTTAACAGCCTCTTTCTCCATTAGTAGAATATGCAGTTAAAACAACCAAAGATTTGATGAAATAATGGCCAACCATCAGGGGGAAGGAGCCTGTTAAGTATGATTGTTAAATTTTGTTTTTAATTAGATTTTTAAAAATGCACAACACAACAGAGAATCATATAAAAAAAATTACTAAAATCACCAAAACTCATCTGGTCCAATTTTTACAGGAAGTAATCTGCTCAAAATGAATCCCAATCACTTGTTTTACACACACTTCATGCAGTTATCATGCTCACTATGTAGAATACTTATACAGTTTATCACTTGTTCTGAACTGTTATTGTTATGCAATGAATGAAAATAATGTGAAATATACGTAAAATATTTCACTTTGTCAAGGGTTCTTTTCTATCACTGACTGTACTCAGTGATAAGCAAATAGCAAGAATGTCAGGAACCACAGCTTTATATATACAATTTATCAAAATACCACTACTTACACACAACAGGTTTTCAGAAAGAAACTAGCTGTTTTAGGACAATACTCATGATTGCCTGCCTGCATTGGTGATTTTCCAAAATAGCAGATTTCTGTTGTTAATATTCTTATTTAATGAAGTGAATGGAAATGCCTTTAACTTTTCTATCTTAAACCCAGTATATAAGATATTTACTTGTATGTATATCAGTAGAAATTAAAAGAGAAATCATACGTGCGAGTGTGCCGTACCTTAGTGCAGCTCTCGGTGTCAGGGTTACACTGTAGGATGTCTCTCACCATGGTCGCATTGCCTTTCTCCACTGCCCAGTAGAGGGCAGTCTTCCCATCCTGATTTGAAAAGGATATGGCAAATACTAGTTTATCTTAGAAATAATAAACTCTGACAAAAATACAAAGCAGTGCTAACAGAGAATGCAGTGCATTGTTTTTATTGTGCACTGTTTATGTATAAAGCATAGCATTATGCATAGGGCATCATTTATAGGGCATTTACAGCAATAATCCTTGTGTAAATGTGTGTAATGCCATGGGTTTAAGTTTACTTTGCCAAAAAACAACAGAACTTAACAGTGTTGAATAGCAGCATGACGCATCACACAGAGAACACAAGAAGACCTCATGCCTGTTTTTTTTCAACATCAATATAGCAGCAAAGATAGTGGGAGAGGAGCTCCTACCTGGCCCCTGACGTCAATATCAGCGTATTTATTCAGCAGAGCTCGGACTATCTCCACATGGCCTCCTCTCACTGCTCCAATCAGCATTGTCTCCCCACTCTGACAGAGATGGTAAAAGAGACAGAGAAGAAAAACAGACAGAGACATGACATATTTGTCAATCATAATGCATTTTATATTACCTGCTATTCCAAATTGTCAAACAGCAAGCTTTTGTGATGCTGCTATACGGTGGCCTCACCCTATCCAGTATGTTGACATAGGTGCCAGCATCCAGCAGGTCCTGCACGATTTCAGTGTGACCCTCCTTAGCAGCAATGGCCAAGGCTGTGTTGCCGTCCTTGTCCGTCATGTTGACATTTGGGTTCCTCTTCAGCAGCTCTTTTACAACTTTTGTATAGCCGCCTTTCACTGCCACAATCAGAGCCGTCATTGAGTTCTGAAAGGACACAGAAAGAGAGAATCTCAATTTCAGACTGTCAAACCCTTACATTTTAAGACTACAGAAGTTTTTCTCTACTTGACATGGTGTTAGGATTTTGATTAGCGTTTATTATGTTTTCAATGTTTTGGGGGGTTGGGGGTGGGGGGTGAGCCAAAGAAGATTATACGTACAGTATTGTTGTGTTGATGCTCATTTACATGAAAGGATTATAAAATTATATTCATTTACATTCACAATTTAAAAAAAAAAAAATGTATAAAAGATATGGGATCATATTTTAATATTGGAATTGTATAAAACAACTTCAAAAGATAAAAGTTGTTATTTTTTTTCAAAATTAAAAATTAAAATTATTTTAATTAAAAAAAAACTAACAAAGATAAAATACATTATACATTTATACACTATTTAAAAAGGCAAAAAAAATCTATTTCTAAGGTCAGGAACATAATTCAGTTAAGGTAGTCTAGAACAATGACTTCCTAGCTTTATCTTCTTTTGGTGATCAATATGGCAAAAATTAAATAATTTATGGCTAATGATTAACCAAATGTATTTCCCAAATGTTATCAGTTTATTTCAGCAGCTCTGGGGGACACTACAGGCTTAATGACAATTTATTTTTGATCTAACGTCGAGTGAGCCCAATAGCTCATGTATCTTTCCAGGCACAAGAGTCTCTAAATCACACATAAATTAATTGCTCTGCAACATTAGCTGCTTTAGTTCCATTTGATTATTGATGCTACGTATCGAACTGTCACATCATATAGTGTGTGACAGCACAGATGCAACATGACTCGAAGGAGCACAGATGCACTGCGTCATTGATGCAATCAATTATTTAATATTGCGGTTTACTAATGAGTTTGTGGCGCTTGGGAGCATTAAATCTTGATTGTGCGAAAACGACACAGGCCGCTTTGTGTGTCATAGCACCCACGATGAAGCCCAAACAAGATAAGACTTACTCAGCTGTAGCCATATAGACGGTGTTGTAATCCGAGTAACAATAACATAATTTCCATTTCCATATTTTTCCACTTTTTTAACTTATATTGCTGTCGTGGTAAATTTACGAGAAAAAAACCCCAAATTTATGGGAAAGAGACTAGAATAGTCTTTGAGATTATGAATTCATACATTTTCAAGAAAGAAGTCTTGATTTAAAACATTTAAGTAACTTAGTTACAGGAAAAATGCCTTCAGCGCTTACTGCCATAAAGTTAGGTGACATGGTATAAGTCCCCACAGAGAAGAAGTCATGGTGGATGAACTGATGACACACAGGACTTTCACCCAGGATACCTGTATTCATGTCCTGTATGAGTCTAATCTGACTTTTTTTAAACTATTTTGAACCACTGGGGGACATCTTGATTGGACATTCAAACAATCGTCATTTAACTCCACGTTTTCAGAGATTCCCTGTTTGCAATGGTGTCTTATGTGTGAAGTTTATTCAACCTTGCAAAATGAAGTGAACAAAATGATTTTTTTACTCTTAAATTTACGTCTTTAATCTCCGAGATTTTACTGATTTTTTTCTCTCAAAAATTCTTGACTTTACTTTCTTTTGTTGTTTACCCTATTAATCTCAGACAATATCTGAGATTTTTTTCCCCATAATTTTACAGCTCTAATTTCAGATTTATTCTATTTATTTATTTATTTTTGACATTTTTCTACTGACTATCGACCCCCTCATCGGGCTCCATTTTTAATTAATACATTATTGAAATATCTTGACAGACACTGCGCCTGAAACTGACATTTTCAATGCGGTCTTATTAATAAATACGTAAAATACAATGGTAAACTGAAATTCAAACTCAATTGCAGCTCAGCTATACGCCAAAATACTTTACTAGTACAAACCAACAGAAAACAAAGGCCAAAAAGGCTTTGTGAGGTCACTCTATATGAAAGTATGATAGTGTTGGATCACTATTGAATGCTGCTGACAAATAGGAAACAACCATTCACAGAAAAGCTACTATCTACTCACTGCTCCTTCTTGGTCCACGTCAGCTCCATTTGCCAGAAGGTGCATCACACTTTCATAGTGGCCCTTCCTGGCTGCCCAGATCAAAGGAGTGGTACCATACTGTGGAGAAAAGGAGAAAATATAATACAGTGCATGAGACATGAGTGGCAAAATACTATGTAGTTGAATACCCAGGGGCTTACCCAGGGATGAATAATCATGAAAGAAGGATAATGAATAAATAAAGGAAGAGTGAAAAGAGACTTGGGGAACTGAGAGCTGGATATGGACCAAAGCACTTGAATCTTTTTAGCTCATACCACTAACTACATCATCTGTGTGATTAAAAACAAGTAAATGATGAACATCTGTCAGTATGTAGTTACCTTGTCGGAGCAGTTGACCTTGGCTCCATGCTGCAGCAGGAGATGGACAATCTCTGCGTGGCCTCGACCTGCCGCCCAGATAATGGGGTAGACGCTGTACTGTTGGGCCAGAGGAGAGGGGTGAAGTCATGCTGACAGTAACTAATGATCAGTGTCAGGCCTGTGGTCGTACTAATGCTTTAAGCCACCTTACATGACTGAAACAGCAGATGATGGGGGAGGAATCGCACTGAAGAGCAAGGTTGAGTCTGTGTCCACATTTTAGTCACTCTAAACTTATGTGAACTTACGTTTAGCACTGACATTTACATGGTGTATCAGTTTGAAACACTGGATTACATTTACACAGTTACACACATAATATGAACATAAACTGCCCCGTTCAGAGACTATTTTCATGTCATGCATTGTAAACATACCTCTTATAATAAATAATAAAAAAACTTTATTACAGACTCAATGGGCCAGGTAAGAGCAAGACAATACATACAAAAGATATAAAAGACATTTATATATTATATTACCTATATTATTATTATGTCATTTTCACTACTGATATGAAGGAACAACAGACAATAGATAAGATAAAATGCAGTGTGTCCAGTCTCAGTACCTGACCAGTGATGTTGGGGTTAGCTCCTTTTTCCAAGAGCAGCTGGACCACATCTGTGCGACCTTTATAGGCTCCCCACATAAGGGCAGTCCAACCTCCCTGAGTAGAATACACACAAAGAGCACAGTTTAGTTGAACAGAAAAACTGAAAGGACAGGAGAGGACATTTGTTCATAAATAAAAAGCACTTCTGCATATGGAATGTATGTTTTGTATGTAATCTTCTGGAAACAAATATAGGTATTATTTTATCACAGTAAGGTGTAAGGGTAACAACAGTATTAAATCCTAGCAGCACAGGTCAAAACTAAGCAGATTTTGTGGTAGGAAAATGTGCTATTTACAGCTGGTGTGACACACTTTCCAGTGAGTGAACCGTATCATGCAGTGTGGTTTATTATAATCCCACTGTGATGACTGGCTGTGATCTGTCCTGTGCAGCTTAGACACGCCACGCACGGCAATGAGTCAGTTGATGTTCTGAGCCTCTTCCAAAAAGTCACACAGGCCGAGGATGTAAAATCAGCCCTTAGTGTCTCATCATCCATAATAAAATATTGAAGGACATAAAAAAGTCCAATCATTGAGTGCCATATACATTACCTACAAACTGCCGATGGTTACCTCTCATTGGGATTACATTTTTAGCATTTCTGACTGCTGGAAATGAACATTGCATCTACATCACAAAACCTAATCTGCTAAGCCTCAGGTAATAAATATGTGTATCTCATCTGAATGTTTCCAATAGTCTGCTCATGAATACAGAATAGCTGCTACAGAAAGCCTGCAGACTTCTGTCTGCCTCTGAGAGGTCTCGATCCAAAGACTAAATCATATCACTACCCCATGCAGAGACAACCAGAGCTCAGGAAATAGGATTACTACTGGAGAGGAGCCATCACATGTTATTTAATTTCATTTTATGTCCATTTCAAAGCCAATAGATGATTCTGTTCAACCAGCACTGGGGTCATTCCATTTTACAGAAATCATTAAAGTACATACAATCAAGACTTAATTATATTTTGAACTTTATAAAGGCTACACATTACCGTACTTAAAGAGTCAACTGACAGTACAAGTCTGAGCAGCATGTTAACCAACCACTCAAGCTTTAGTTTAATGTTTGATTTAGAAGTTTGACATGGTATCTTATTGCTTCATGTTGTTTAGCTATGACTAGAATCACCTTAAATTTTGTTAGGAAACAAATATTTTTATTGCAGTACAAATAGGACATGCGTTTTGTGAAAAACAATAAAAAAATATTAAAATGGGATTTAGGGCATCCAGTAGCTCACCTGGTAGAGCTACTGTACTGAGGCTGTGTCATTGTTGCAGCAGCCGTGGATTTGATCCATCCTGCGGCCCTTTGCTGCATGTCACCTCTCTCCCCCTTTCACGCTTAGAACTGTCCTACCTAATACGAATAAATAGCTAAAATATAATTTAAAAAAAGGCTTTTTTTTAACCATGTGATATGGCATTATATCTTTTGATATGAAATATTCTGGTGCTTGAATAAGATCTTTTGTTTTCTTTTGAGGTTGTTGCATAAGCCGCTTATTTCTGCAGTCTCTTTTATTGTTAGTTGAACAGGAGTCTCTTTGGTTGCTGCTGGATATGATATTTACCATAATCCTGAAAATGGAAATTACAATCAATTTAGTGTGAGTGTTTTGTAGCGCAATCAGCAATAAAAACTGTATATTCCCCAATCCTTACTGTCAAGTCTTATTTGCACTGAGGATACTTTATTATCCCATATTGTTGCTCTAACCTGCAGCCCAGTTTTATTTTTACCTCTTAACATACTCTTCTTGTCCTTTTAGACATTTTTTTTATAGCGGATATAGAGGAATCAAAGAAAGACAATAAATGGGATGGCATACGGCAAAGGTCTCTAGAATCAAACCAAGGTCATTTACGTGGCACGCCTCTCATTCACTTGATAACAAGGATGACCCCCATCTTTATCCCCAAATTTAAACCCAATTCAGCTTTTTCACCATTTCCTTGGTTTAATACTGGTAAAATTTTATGGCCTTTCCAGAGGACATGATATCATTGTTACAGGTATTGTGTAGTATACAGTTTGGGAAGACATGTATGAATGAAGTATTAAGGTGAAGAAAAACACTTCACTCTGTGTTCTCACCATGTCACGATGTTCCAGGTTAGCATTGTTCTCCAGCAGTTCCCTCACCACCTCGATGTGGCCCTCCTTAGCTGCCGAGATCAACGCCGTCCAGCAGTCCTGCACACACAGACAACCTGTTACCGTAGGAACTCCCATTAGACTCCAAATCCATTTGGGAAAATGTCTGTCCGAGGCCAACGTGGGACAGCCCAGGCTCCTTAAAGCCCTGTACCTACCAGCTGGTCATACCAGGTGCTCATGGGAACACGGTGTCGCATGGACAGACAGGAGCGTCAGAGACTAAAGTGCGGAAAACAAGTGCAACTAGGACATGCACTTCTTCTCCTGCCTTCTTCTGTGTTAGTGGGAGAATGATGCGTAATAGCAGGTTACATGTACGTGAGATAGTAATGAGAGGTGTGTGAGCATGCATGCGTGTGCCTAAGTGGGAGGGTAAATGCATGCGTGAGTGTGTGCGTGTGAGGGGCTGGCCTCTGGAGGTGCAGGGTGTTGGCCAGCAAGTGGATCCTGTCATTTAGTCAAAAGAGCGAAGGTAAAAATGTGTAATAAGTTGTCATTATGGCTTGTGATGGCTCATAATAGCTGTGGACTAAAGCCCGAGTGTGGTGAGTTCAGCAAGATGGAACATCAAGGCCACTCGTTCAACGTCGTCTTTGGGTAATGTGGTTAAAATGACCACATTGTTTTTCACCTGTGCCTGGACTCTACAGCGTTTTTATTTGTTTTAGAACGCCACGTGTGCCTGTTCATGACGGTTTGTTTATATTTGTGTGTGTATGTGTGTGTGTGTGTGTGTGTGTGTGTGTGCGCGCTTACAACATCATCCAAGTTAACGTTGGCTCCTCTCCTAATGAGCTCTTGTACTATCTCCAGATTGCCCTGCTCTGACGCCACCATCAGGGGAGTCTGTCCAATCTGAAAAAGGAGAGCGCAAAGGAACTGAAACTGTGATGAAGATTTGAACACACCAGCATATCAATGAATCACACTGTTTCCTTTGCAACCCCCTGAGAACTCACTGGGAAGAGAAATGGCAGGCAATGACACTGTTTGATGATTTAACTCTAATCCTGAAAAAAACCTGTTAATCAATCCATCAATGCAACATGGCCTACACATAAAAGTTTTTTTTTAGTAATCAGGTTCAAAAATGATGCTGTTATACATTTTTCCTTGTTGACAACAAACCCATTTGTTCTTACTGAAGACTTAAATCTTAAAAAACAAGAGATGCACCGATCTATAGGCCAGTGATCAGAATCAGACAGTTTCACCTTGATCAGCCATGACCAGAGACCTGCAAGTCCTGGTGCAGTTTTTAAGAAAATATAGAATCACTTTAATAATCAATGTTTTATTATGAACATAAAATAGACTTTTCTATTCAAGTTACAAAAATGTTTGTGGATGCTGTAGTTCTTAGAAAGAAAGGAAATCTGAGTCAGCAGGTCTGAACAAAAAAATGGAAATCGGAATCAGCTAAAATTGGTGCATCTTCTAAAAACAGTTCATGGATATACTTAAAGTCTAAAGACTGCCCCAAAACACCTAAAAACTCTTAACATAGATTTGGTGCAATGTTGATATTTAAAGAAGAAATATGATTTATGCAGGACTGACATGAAAATAAATGTGTGCTGTTGGTCAGAGAAATGAAGGAACATTAAACTCATAACATCGATGTTTCTCTATGAGTACTCAGTGCCTAAAAAAGTATTTACTGTCTTTATAAGTTTTCATGTTTTATCATTTTGCAACATTTTGAGAAATGTGATCATTGCAGTCAGTTTCTCCAAAGTAGGATGCTTTCTTTGTTCAATATTTATGACATTTTTACAAAGAGAAAAATTATTTGCAGAGGTCTCCTCTCAAAAAAAAAAAAAAAAAAAAAAAAAAATACAGACCTGGAACTTAAAATCATTTCTGTTTCTCTGACACTGCTGGGTACAGCAGGGCTGGAGCTTAAATGCTGCTGGCATTAGCTCAGCTTGTTACTCTAAGAACCTAAGATCCAGACGTCCAGTAACTAAAATCCTTCATCTGTTAAAACATGTAGTTAAAATAGACCAATATCTAAAAAATGTGGCTTAAAACCAGATAAAAAGTTAATTTATGACAGAGTCTGGCAGACAACACAAAGGGGATATGACTGCGCTGACAGGCCACAGCGACCACATGACAGTATCCTCGATTAAAAGTACAGATTTTTCTAGGTTTGAGAATTGTTAGACAGATTTGGCCTTATGTAAGTATACATAATGTAAGTAAGTTTAAATGCATGTAAGTATTTAAAACTTTGAAACCTCAGCAAATTGGTTTGATTTGATGCAAAAAATTAGAAAGAAAATGAACTTGTAATTAGTAAAATTACATAAATAAAGAAATAAAGAAATATTTGACTATAATTATATGTTGAAAGTAAATTATGTTTAAATTTTAGCACTTTTTTCGATCCATTTTCTTGTTTTTTTGTTGTTTTTATTTTTTTTTTTTTAATATTTTTTTTTATTTGTTTTTTTTTTTTTTTTGTTACTTCCTTGCTAGCTTTGGGCATGTTTGTGAAATTGCTCATTGCCTTCATGTTTTTGAAAGAGATTAAGCCAATATGCTCAGGTTTCAAGAGGCTAATCCAGTAAAGTTAGTTATCATATCTTTAAATCCAAGGGGTTTGCACATGAGAACTTCCTGGGAGAGTAAATATCACTTATAAGCACTATATCTCATATATGGCCTATATAAAAGAAAACATAAACCCTCCATGAGCCAAACACAATATCAGGCACTGGCTTCTTTTTGCAAACATCTTTGTGAATAGTTTCAGTGGTATTGTTTTGCTACAGCTTCACAGCAGATTCTAGTTTGCCTTTCCCCCCCCCAAAAAACAAGAAATCTCATAGTCTCTCGTTACTTCATACTGCCCCCGAGACAAACAACTTGAGCCAACAGGAGGGTTGTTGTGAAATGACTGACTTACATCACTCCTGCTGTCCACATCTCTGAATTTGTCCAAATGTGCTTTGATGGCAGCCAGGTTCTCCTCCTCCACGTAGCCGAACAG
Organism: Plectropomus leopardus; assembly: GCF_008729295.1. Taxonomy (NCBI): domain Eukaryota; kingdom Metazoa; phylum Chordata; class Actinopteri; order Perciformes; family Serranidae; genus Plectropomus; species Plectropomus leopardus. The sequence goes on from NC_056476.1 coordinate 15,795,870, forward strand.
ACTCTGAACGGCCAGGGAGGTCATCTTCAGGGAGGTGGTGGTATCCATGGCTGACTGCTAACCACCTGTACACCACTGCAGAACCAGAGGAAAGCAGATTCACAAAAGGCAGAAGATACTAATGGTTCCTAAGTGACCAGCGTAGCTAAATGTAAAGCACTACAAAGAGAGGAGCAGAGATGTTAAAGCCAGGAAGAGGGTGTGGTGTGTCTTTGAAGGGATGCTAAGCACTAAGCACTGTCCAAACCCAGCTCGCACGCACGCACACACTCACCCATAAAAACAAAAAACAGAGGCGGCATCTTTTTGCTATAATTATCACGACATACAGTCAGAAAAGAGGGTCACATTTTCTGCTCTAAAAAGATTTATTGAACAAATTATCACAAGTGTGGTTTAAATGTGTGTGTGTTTGCTTGTTCACATGCATTTTTGTATATTTTGCATTTTGTGTTGCTTTAAAAACAGTCTAAACACTTCTATGTTCTTAACTGCCTTTCAAGTAAAATGATGCTTTTATTTTGGCTTTTTATCTGTCATTTTTATTATCATTACTATCATTTTTATTATTTTAATTTACACATATAATTTTGTTGTTTATTTTTTTACTATTTTTTTCTCCCTACCAGTAAGTTTTTTTAATGTAAAAACAAGTTTTATCATACCTGTGGTTTTTTTTACTTCTTTATGTAAAAAACCCTTGAACTGTGCTATTTATATAGGTAATATTCTGCCAAAACCAACCAAACAAACAAACAAAAAAAAACCAAACGTGGTTTACAAATGCAAAAACACAATAAACAAACTATTTTGTTTTTCAAATACAAAATGTAACTATCAAACAAATACACAACATATTTTAATACTTTATGCATCAGAAGCAAGCTCAGCACATCTTTCAAGTACAAAGAAATTACATTTTACATGGATGAAAAAATATGGGACTTTTGGCCACTGTAAATGATGCTGAGGATTTGTTTGGTTTTGGCAGGAAATTACCTCAATAGCTATATAAAGTAACTTGCCTTATATACTTTAAACTAAGTTTTAAAGTAAAAGTAGATTGTTGGAAAGTGTTATTTTGCTGTTCAAGCATCTGTATCTGCTTTCACTGTCACACCAGGCATATGCACACACTTCCAAATATGAAGTTGACAGCCAAAAAATAGATTCATCAACCTTTAGGACATTGTTGCATGTGTACGTTTCAACCAGAATGTAAAAGTGTGGTTAGGACAAAGCACTGAACATGCTCATTACACAAGAGCGAACAGGGGCACTTGGTTCAGTTCAGTTTAGTTCAGTCTGCCTGCTCATGCTGAAAACATGAACTCTGTGCTTAGTGTAATGAAGGCAGAGCAGTCACAAAGCTCCGCTCAAGAAAGTTCACTAAGTCATCAAAAAAACACTGAAGAAAAACAATAGTCTTTTAACTTTGATCCTTTGAAGTTAATGATGACATGGACAATTGGTGCACTCGACTGTGAGCTCCAATTATATCAAGACTGACCTCAGTTCTACCATCCTCCACTGCCTTAAAGTGGACTAAACAAGAAAAGTGCCTGAAAGTAGTACAATAGGTGCATACTTTTTCACTGAAACTGCTTTGCATTGATGGAAAAATAGCAGTAAGATGCAGTTATGCGATTGGCGGCATCTGTCAAATCTATGCAAAGGGCCCACTTTGGAGAAACTATCTTAGGCTCCAGCATTGTAAAAAAAAAAAAAAAGAACGTTGCCCTCTGCCTGTATTTTCTCGTTTTCTTCTTCTTTTCTGTGTTTGGGATGTCTATGGGTGTGTACTCAGGTGAGGTAGAGGCTTTTTAAAACGGTGGAGACCAGATGCCAGACCACAATCAGCACGCACCCAAGAGACATAGCACAGAAAAAATGCAAATTTAGTGAGACACTTTTTTTTCCTTATCTCTTTTATTTTGCTCTTTGTAAACTGTATTGTTTCAACTTTGTACTTGGTGTTTTCACTTCTCTGTGCAGCACCTTGAACCTAACTCTGTGTATGAACCATTCTTTATAAATAAAACGGCATTGTTTCGCCTACTGAAAAATATGAAAGCTTCTCAGACATTGAATTTATTATTTTACCTGACAAGAAACCCCCCTCAAACGTGGTTGTTTTAGTTCTTGTAGGGATTCAGCCGATCGATAAAAAACTCATTAATGATTCATCAAGTTGGGCTCTTCCATCATGGTCAGACTCACTTCCTGCCACACCAACACAGAATTAATCATCGGCATTCATTGCTTGCAAGTTGCCTTGGCAATGGGTTTCACATAAAGACTAGCAAACATGCTCCTCGATATTTCAACATAATCTGTGAGACAAGCAGCTCAGGCTTGGGTCAATAAACGCTTAAATGTCACATGCTTGTTGGGCTGTCAGCACAAAGGCCCAAAACAGTCAATTCAGAGCAGACAACCAGTAAAAAATTACATATATTCTTTCTTTTTTTGAACTCCAACCCTGTTTTTTCAGTCATGGATCACCTGCAGACTGTTCTTCCATATCAGGCAGTGTCACACATAAATGAAAAAAATCTTTTGTTTACAGTGAAGGCAATAGGGAGCCTGTTGACACACCCTCCTCAGCTCCTTGTCTCTCAGCACAATGGGTGGATGATAGCACCACACAGGAACCAATCAGCAAACATTTCTCTCGCTCTCTGTTAAGCATGATCAGATAGGAGCTCACACACATCCAGTAAAAACCAGCTGAAACAAAACACCAATAAAAACAGTTTAAGCTATTAAAATAAATGATTAAAGCTACTAAAAGAGACACATGTTCTCTAGAAAACACTACAAAAAGATGAACAGAGCAACGCCTTACCTCGGTGTAGGGTGAAGCTTATATTTGGCTATTCAACACCAATCTTTATCCCTTGCTCACTCGTACACACTATCAACAAGCACTGCCGGGCTCACGCTAAGCATCCCCCCTTCACTCAAGGCTGAATATTAGATGAGGGGGTTGGCCTACGCCCATCTCTTCCCAACACAATGGACACACTCGACCAGATTTCATTTCATTACATGCATTGGCTCAGCACCAAATTACACAGATAAGAGGGGGGAGACAATTAAGATGTTGGCTTAATTTGTGTGATTTCATTCAAGGAGTGATGCAATAAAGTAACTTTTGGTTGATATCAATGGAAGCTGTTTTATTCAAAATCATACTATTAACCCTAGAAAATCACGTAAGTTTCAGGTTGGGCTGGGAAATAATGAAAAAAATCAAAATAAATATCCCAATAATTTTAATTAGAAACCTAAATATTGATATGTAACACATTTCTGATTTACTGATTTCACTCTATTATAGTCTGTCTATGGTGTTTTTTATGCACCTGTCAACCTACAGATGTGCAAAGCTTTTGGATTTTGATCATTTGGTCTATAAAATGTCAAAAAAAGTGTTTGGTAAAATAGTTTCCAAACCAAGCTGATGTTTGTTTTCAACAAAAATAAATGACTGAAGCAGCAAAACCTCACACTCAAAAAACTGGAACAAGCAAAAGTTTGATATTTTTTCTTAGAAAGTAATTAAACAATTATCAAAATAGTTAGCAATTAATTATCTTTCGACTGACTAATCAATTAATCAATTTATCGTTGCAGCTCTATAAACCATACCATAAACCATAAAATAAACAGAAATATTCATCACAACAAATTTTGGGCAACCAAAATCCCTCATGATATCATGTCTGGTTTTACTGCACATCAATATTATTTTTATCAATATACAAAAATACCCAGATCTGCTGGCAGATTATATATGATCCAGTATTTATGTAAAAACACAGACCACTTGATATCATCATGCTGCTATCTGAACACACACAAACATGAACTTGGGAGGCAACACTGGATAGGATCTCTAAATTTAACCAGTCAGCTCCTAATGGCTTGTCATGTGGGTATGAAACTGCTGAGGAATCAGTTCCCTGACGCGTACCAGGGTCTGCGCCAAGAATCAGGTTAACTGAGGTGTGTAGGAAACTTTGAACGCAAAACCTGGAACTGGTCTTTCTGCATCCATTTATGGAAGTTCGGGTGGTTCTTACTCTGTAATGTTGAATAAACCTTTGTTAGGAACTAATCCCTGGTTACATGCAGTGGTGGAAGAAGTATTCAGATCCTTTACTAAAGTTTAAGGTACTAATAGCACACTGTGAAAATACTCTGTTGCAAGTAAAAGTCCTGCACTGAAAAAGTAAGAGTATAATCAGAAACATATACTTAAAGTATTAAAAGTAAAAGTACACAATTATGAAAAATCATAATTTATATATATATATATATATATATGTGTGTGTGTGTGTGTGTGCCCATAGAGTTGTTGAAAATGATGGTCTCTGAAGC
>NC_056476.1:20911901-20951901 GCF_008729295.1 Plectropomus leopardus
TGTCTCTGTAGGCGCTCCAAATTGAAATGTATTTTGAGAGAGAAACGTTAATAAAAACCTTGATCAATATTTCACAAACCGTAGCTGATTTTCTTGTTAACAGCTTCTCTAGTTTGCACCCAAAGGTAAAAATGCAGGGGGATATTTTTGACAGAAGCTTCCCGATGTGACATTTTATTACAAATAAATGTCCACTGTGGAGCTCTTTCATAACTAATCACTGATACTGAGCTGATCAAAGGTTTTACTTTTGCTGCGGTAAAAAAAAAAAAAAAACCCAAAGATGCTGATGGTTAGACTCTGCTGCAGACAGGAAATGATGTTTTAGAAGTGGGGACATCGTATTTAACATCAGTGATGTTAAACATGGCTGAATAGACAACTTTATCAACAGAAAATACCAGAAAAACAAACAGTTTGATTTCCCTAGAGATCACTGAGATGTGCAGCACAGAAACATCAATATAACACAGACGTCCAAAAAAGAAAAAAAAAAAACAAAAAACAGGTTTCTGTTTTGTTGTTTTATCTTGTTATTAATGTATTTTGTATGTACTGCTTCATGTCCAAGTGTGCTCTCTGTTTCCGCGTTGCCATGAGATCAGCAGCAGCCTCCTGCCCAGTCCAATCAATAGCTTGTTACTGCAGCCTAATGTCTTCCACCGAGAGCTGACACGCAGATGAACACCAGTACACGAGCGTATGTTAGCATGCACAGGACAACCACGGATCAACACGTTACAGAAAAAAAAAAACAACATGTGCATAGAAGCAGAGGAATGGACGCATTTAAGCATTTAAAAAACATAAAAACTCATCTTTAGCAACAACGTGTTCTCTAACTGTGCCCTGCCTCCTGAAACATGCTAATTTTCAAGGTCTCGGGTAAACAAATAGCTCTCAAGGGGCGGCATTTCAGCTTTACGGCCTAAACTCAGTCAGCCTGAAGGAGACCAGGTTTGAGAAACGAAAATGTGAAGATGAGATGAAAGAGGAGAAGGAGGAGGAGGAGGAGGAGGAGGAGGAGGAGGAGGAGGAGGAGGAGGAAAGGGAGAGGAGTCATTAATATATAGAGAGAGAGACTAAGCAGGAAATGAAAGTTTAGATTTGTTCTTTCATCTGCCGAGATAGGTTTTATGGCAAAAAGCTGTTTTAGCAATTGGACGTGTCATTTTATTTTTTATGGTGTAAGAGAGATTGTGCTAAACTGTTTCAATATCTTTTTATATTTTACCTTTCGGTGACAGGCATTTGGAAGATGCACTTGCAGACAGTGCAAGAGCAGAAAAATCTCCTCTTGTAGAGGACTTGAAGTAAAGAGGTCAAAGTTCAGACCGACCCGGTTCAATAACTTTGCTGTAATCAATGGCATGAGACAGCAGTGCTGAGACAAGATATACAAACTTCAGACACCCTGACAGACTAGCTGTATTTTAGGAGGGAAGTTAAAGTGAGTTTTCAGTCTATAACAGCAGATGCCGAGCGACTCTGCTGCTCTGACTGGACTTTTAAGTTTATTTCTTCACAGTAAACAAGGTAAAGCGAGGCTGTGTCTGCAGCAGCTGTCCGCCGCTCACTGCAAGATGAAGACTCACAGCAGAAAAGACAAATTTGAGGAGGATTTTGAAAGGGCACTGATTGCCTCATGTATGCTTCCACTTGCTATATCTATCAGCATGTATAAGATCAAAGTGGGTTTTCGAAAGTTGGATGGATACCCTGTGAGGCAGGGTAAAATGCATGCTGGGAAACGGCGTCAGACAGAGGAGCGAGAATGGATAGTTAAGATCATTTTAACCCCATATATTATCAGATTTAATCATTTCTACAACCATATGTGTATATTTTGTGGTGGATGTAGGGGATATGTGCCCCTAAATATTTAGAATGTGTACACCCCCACACCAATACCACAGGGGCAATTTAAAAAAATTTAAATAAATTAGAGACATTTCCTCCATAAATTGATGCAAAAAAAAGACCCTAATGTGTGCATAAACTTTAACCAGAATGTGGGAAATAAACTTTTTAAGTCCTATATCCCCTGGGGAAGGACCCCCAACCGCCCATTTCAGGGTGCTCCACACATTCATTTATTTGAGGCAGCCCAACCTGATTAAAACATCCACTGCCACAAACAGATTTTCTACTTTTGGAGCTATTGAGGAGCGCTGTTGAAATATACACCATGCGGTTATTAATTACACCACAGTCTGGTTGCACAGCGCATGTTCTGGGAACAGATGTAGCAGTAGAACGTCCACTGAAAACGAAACTAAACAGTTTGCATTTACCTGCAAGCAGCTGCTCCTGTCATCCATCAATCTGATTTGATCAGCTCTGAACAGATCAACAGATCAATTATCTGACCGGCAACTTAAACAGCTGCTGCGGAAAAAAAGAAACTCATGGAAAGCTCCGCCTGTGCAGTGTTCACTGACCTGCAAAAACCTTTGAATTTAGAGAGGGGACACTGAATGATACAAAAGGGACACACATGCATTCAAAGGTAAAAAAGAAAGTTTGCTGTCGTCATGCGCTCGCCACTCTGTGATTCTGTGAAAAACACTGCATTTTAGCCCCCCCCCCCACACACACATTTGTTTGAACATTTAATGTGAGCATCTCATCAGCTGGATCCAGTGACCTTTGACCTCCCCTGCAGCCAGTCATTGTGGTTGGCGGTGTACTACAGTGTGTTTGTGCAAATATCGGAAAAAATACAAACTGGAACACACACAAGTCCACTTCAAACACACATCCACTTCTATTCCTACTTCCACTTCTGCACACAGAACACACACACACACACACACACACACACACACACACACACAGCAGCACAGCATCCTTTTGTTTGAGCCTTTGTTTTGCCGTTTCTACCTTTTCCCTGGCTGAGGGTTTGAAAGTGATTACCGATGCGGTCCACTTCATTAGCATGAGAACAAAAACAGCGTGGGGAACACATTATCACTTCACAGAGAAAGACTGAGAGCTGTCTGCCCGTTTGTTTACGCCGTTGCGTTCGGACATTTTCTACCAGCGCCGCCACTGCTGTCTCACGAGGACGGCGTTTTTCTGCAGGAGGAAGCAGCGGAGCCGGGAGGGGCAGGAGGAAGAAAACACTGGCAGATAAAGAGGCAGACAGAGATAGAAGTATAATACTCTGATATGTGTTATGCAAAACCGAGTGCATGCAGCAGGCATGGTCTACATAAGCAGTGAATATTCAGATGCTCATGGCAAAAGGATATTCTCATCTGCCGTCCCTTTCACTTTCTGTACTGTTGAAGCTTGTTCATCATGTCATCTAGGAAGCAGCAGAAACTTGATTTAGTGAAAAATAAGAAGTAAAATCTGTTAAAATGTCAAATAATATTTCCAGCAGTTATTATGATTACAGTCTTCCATTTCCTTTGTAACACTGGGCCATGCACTCATCCAGGTATTTTGCCTCATCTCATTAAACCATTGCCATGCATTCACACTAATTTCTTTCTTTCACTGAGATAGAAAGCAGTGATCGTGGTGAAAAGAAGATCACAGTGGTAATGGCTTTACTAGATGTGCAAATGAGAACACCACAAAGTCTTTTCTTTTCCTATGAATGATGTCCAGTAGCAACAGAAACTTGTAGGGAAAACACAAGCAGCACAAGCTGGCCAATCACAGTTCTTGCGGTTTGCACGCGGTTGTCTGAGTCCAAAATACATGGAGCACTGACGCGGCATCGACGCGGCATCGATGCGGCACCGACGCGGCGCAACCATCTGCAGAAGCAAGCCCACAGCTAAGTATGTCCTTTATTAAGAACTGATGCTGCTAAACTGATAACGGAAGCCATGAGCTGCTCATCTCTATTATTATGTAGCCCGTCACGTGCACACTATGCAGCCAAAAACTCCAAAAAAACCTCCAAAAACTACATCCTTAAAGTCAACTTTGGGGAGAAACATCGGTTGTGGCAACATTTGAAGCAGCGCATGTAACTGCTCAAATAAGCAGCAAATTGAGATCCTTTTCACTTTTGCACTACAAGTCACATTTATCCATTCACACACATATTCATCCACTGCTGGCTGAGGCTACTGTACAAGGTGCCCTATGCTACTCAGTTTTTAACCATTCATACATAATCATACACTGAAGGCACAGCCATCGGGAGCAATTTGGGGTTCATTATCTTGCCCATGGATTCTTCAACATGTTGACTATCGAGGCTTGAATAGGGCCGCCAACCTGCCAATTAATTAAGCTAGCACGAAGGTTGTGTTAACATAAGACAACCTAAGGCATGACTTAAGGCCACTTGGGGCAAATTTCTCTCATATATTGCTTGATTTTAAGTCCTTTTAAATAATGTTTTATCTATTTACACCTCTTGTCAGCACTTCTCACACCTATTTTTAATGGTCATTTTTATTTTAAAAAATGTGAATAATTTAGTAATTAATTTGACCTTTTAGATATTTTATCTTTACTCTTTTAGTGCAAATCTGTATCCCTTATTATGTTTTATATCTTACTGCTCCGTAAAGCCCTGTTGTATGAAATGTGCTACACATATAAAGCTGCCATGCCTTGATAGATTATCAGAAAGACTTCCAATAACCAAACGCCATGTAGACCTTAATTTTCTTAAAAAAAAAAAAAAAAAATCATAACATATAATTCAAGGTTTTCATATTAACTAGAGAGGTTAAAAAACCAAAGCTCACTCATGAAATTTTAGTGTGAAGACTACAAATTTACACACCACCTTTCCCTCAGACAAAGATGGCAGCGATCACATAATATCACGTTGACTTCAGTAATAGAACTGTGTAAACAAGGAGTACACTCTCTTTTAAAATGCTTCAAATAATTGAACCAGAGGCAATGTGACACAGCAGAGCAACCTTGTGGGTGCTTTTGCATATTACGCTCAAATAAATCAATTAAATCAAGGCATCCTGTAGTTAAAATGATCCACATAAGTAATTTTAGCACCAGTTAATCCAGCCTACACTTCCAAACCTTTGCACAACCAACTGCATTATCGCTTGGCAAAACTCATAACGCACACAGTGAAGCTGGCATGCAACCAAACACGAAGACTGAGTCTGTCCAGATTTTTTTTAACAACGCCTCACTCTGCCCCACCTATGCAACACATCCCACCCATGCCTCATGTATTTCGGCCATTAGAGGAGGCACACAACAGCCATACTGTAGCCTTTTTGCATAGCTGCGATGGCAAAGTGTTACGTTTTACCCCTAAAATGTGGACCTATGAATCCAGGTCATTAGGTCCAGAGTACAATGCTCATACTGAGGCACAGGATGTCTCGGCCTGCCCTGTGAGGCCACAGACCCCAACCTGATATCATTTTGTCCCAAAAACCCACAGGAAGATTTATGACATTTGTTTTAGAGAGGTTTAGCTGTTTATGGAGATATACAGTACAGCAGACAGTAAAACCAAAATATGGATTTTCTGCTGAAATACAGTAAAATACAGTAATTCGCTGTTTTGCCAGGGGCCCTCTGGAGCCATATCAAGCACCCGTGGGAGAACCTGAATCAGGGTATGAGAACCATTGGCCTTGTAAACTTCCATTTTAAGACTTAATCCCTTCTCCTTCATCCATCCTTCTCTCCTCTCCGTATTCCCGCAGCCTGCAGGGAGGTGTGGAGGCATAAAGGAGAGAAATACAGAGCAAACAAGAATGTAACGCTCCAGAAAAAGCTATTTGGAGCTGGTTGACCCTCGGGTCAGCTGGCTGGCTGGCTTCCTGGTTAAAGGGGATTGGTGGGAAATGGAGGCAGCTTCATTTAGCCAATCAGGGCACGCGGAGCGGAAATCAATGAGGTTCCACGGAAAATGTCAGCCGGGACTGACCTTTTGGAGACTACAGCCTCCTGAGTCAGAGAGGAGAGGAGGAGGGAGACAGGAAATAAGGGGACGATGAGGTCAAAAAGAAAGAAGAAATCAGGATGAAAAAGATGGTGAGAAATAGAAAGGAGAGGAGGGAGAGGATGAGGAGGAATTAGAAAGGGACAAAGGTGAGAAGGATAGAAATGGAAACAGTAGATAGTGGCAGATATTTTTTACAGCTATAGAATGCACATTAACTGCTTGGTTGACATGTTTTTTCTGTATTCACTTGCATAATATTAAAGAATTTATTAATTTTAAATGTATATTTTGCTCTCACTTTATTATTCTACATATTTTACGTATTTGTTTTAAAATTTGCCGATATAATGATTAATCATATCTTATTCTGAGGCTGCTTTGTCAGAACAAAGTGGAAAGTGAGAGGTCTCAGAGCTTTTTTTGATAAACCTGACAGGAGTTGTGATAATGAAACACACCAACAGGTAAACAAATGAAATAAGTGTTGTGTTTATAGGCGGTAATTATTATACTATAAAGAGTGATGTGGATGCAACTTTACAGTAAACATTCAGGACTTCAACTGTCTCACAATTGCAAAATTTCTGCATATAAAAGAAGCCAAAGTTTTCGGTGAAGATCATTTCAGAGATGGAAAGAACGAGGAGGCACGACAGAAGAGAAAGACGGAGTGACCTTTACTGTCTCCTGCCCTGCTGCCTCGTCGTCTTAAACCAGCCTCTGTGGGACCCAGGAGGAGAGAGAGAGAGAGAGAGAGAGAGAGACAGAGAGAGAGAGAAGGGACACACACTCTCCATCTGGCCTAGTGAGAATGTGAATATTTCTTTTTTGACAGTCCAAATGTCTCTATAGTTTTCTGGCTTTATTTCCCAAGATCTTTAAAACTCCAGTGCTTCTTACATCATTTCCTTCGCAATGTCAGACCATACTTCCTCGACATCTTTTTTGCTTCCTTCCTTTTATGATTCCTACCTTTGATGCCCTAGAAAAAAACATTTTATTTTCCTTCTTTCCTTCATTTCGTCCTTCCCTTTGTCCTTACATTTTCTCAGGTCTGAAACTAAGACTCCAATAAGAAGCGCTGGAGACATTAATCACGTTTGATTATCCCGTGCAAAAGTCAACTGTTAATATCAGGTATCGAGCGCTAATCTGGAGCTGTCAATTGCTACCAGCAGGTGACCTTTAGGTCAAATGCTCCAATAAGATCCGCAGAGCTCCTGTGCATGAGTGTGTGTGTGTGTGTGTGTGTGTGTGTGTATAAACACAAGTTCAATTTCATAAGCATGCATTTGCAAAAATATACCAAATATAAATATCAATGTGATGTGCATACACTCATATACACACTCCTTATAGTCATAAAGTAAAAGAATAATACAGAGCAAACATGTAGAGGAACATGTGCGCATAATGCCATGCACCCACATAAATACACATGGAGTTAGAAGAGTGCAGCGGCGGGTCTTTCTCTCTTTCTCCCTCTTTCTATCTCAAACCCTGCTGTCATTCCTAACACACACACACACACACACACACACACACACACACACACACACACAAGCAGGCGTCTCTCTTTGAACTGAGTGCTGCAGTGTGTTCAAAGCAAAGACGAAGGCAAAAATACGGGGGTGGTGAGGGGAGAGAGAAGGACACTTCAAGGTGAATTTGATTTCCACATCATTTTAACCCACATGCACACACACCTGATACACACACACATTCATCACACACATATAAACACATGTGCTACCCAAGCCTAGCCAGCAAGTAAGCACATGCTTGCTGACTTACCTCCACGCAGCTACTGCTATTCATACATACAGTGACTGACACACACATTAGATGGTTCATTTGTGTGTGTGTGTCTGTGTGTGTGTGTGTGTGCGCAAACACACGAGTGCACGCACCACAATCTGTGTCTTATAAATATTTATGAGTTTTGCTCATAACAGAGGATCACCTTTAAACTTCTCCCTACTCCAAACTGTCTGTTTGTATATGTGCGTGTGTGTGTGTGTGTGTGTGTGTGCATGCACGCATGCATGCTTGTGTTTTCTATGCAGAATATGCATATGAGTGTGTAGGAGCAGAATGACTCATGCAAAGTTGAACTGAGCAGTGCAGAGTCCCACATTTGCTGGACAAAATATCACAACAACAATAAATTTGGAGCAAACCACTGCACAGTGGAAAACTGCTTTAACACTGAGTGTGTGTGTGTATGTGTGTGTGTTTTGCAAATGTATCCAACCAATTAAAGCAATCAAGTCAAGTGCAAACCGCCCACCATGCTGAATATTGATAAGGCTGGGAAAACAACATGGCGACCTGGGCCACCGTGCCAAACTACTCTGACCCCTGCGTCCACTTCTACCACCAACGCCGACCAAAACCACCGAGTAAACACTTTGCACCACTTAGTTTCGTTGCAATCCACACAAACACGCGCGCACACACACACACAAACACACAAACACACACACACATGCTAGATGCAAACACCGGCTTGACAGTATGACAAATATTGCCTTCCATCCAGAACGAATGAGGTAACAACAAAAAAAAAAAAAGAAAGAATCAACGGCTCATTAGAAAGATAAAAACCTCCCAAAGCCCTGCGGGTGAAAGAGAAGGGGGCGGAAGGAAGAAATGAAAAAGAAGAGAGAGAAAAAGACTTGAGAGACGACAAATCATAACAGCTGTAACTCAATTCGGAGGCCCTGTTCAAGACAGCTTTCTCCATCTCTTTCTCTTTCTCTCTTCATCTTTATATCTCTCCGTCTTTCTCGCTCTCCGTCTTCTCATTGTGGCCCCTTGGTAATTTTTTTCCCACCAACCAATAAGCCATTATGTGGCAGTAATATGGCTGCTAATGGATGCACTGACCTGGGAGGAAGCACACGGCACGCCATTAGCCCGAATGCTATGCAAAGCTACCACAAGACTTTCGAAATTACCCCGACTCAGTGTGTTGGTGCAGACTGCATGTGTGTGTTGGTTTGTGTGTCGAAACAGGACTAATCTGTTTGTGATTCCTCTGATGAGTTTGGCGTTTGGCTGCATAAATGGGCATTTGTCTTTTGGTCAAAGGTGGAAGAATTACTTAGATCATTTTTTGTAATCTTGGGGGAGGACATGAACAATGCAGCCGCCAAAATGACTGTAATGCAATATGTAAAAATACTCCACTATTAGTAACATTCCTGCACCTGAAATAAAAAAGTAAAAGTAGAACAATATCAGCAGAAAGATGTACGTAAAGCTACAATGGGTAACTTTTATAGAAATACATTTTGAGTGAAAAAAAGGTCATATTTGCAGAAACGGTCACTATATCCTGATATTAGTGAGAGAGAAAGATAATTTTTGAAATATTGCTAATGACATTTTCAAAAATCTACCAGGCCTTAACAAAGACAACCAATCAGAGAGGACGTCTGTCTTCTTCTGGGACAGTGAAAGTTAAAGCATGCCTTTCGTCGTGCACAGTGTTGTTGGCATTGAGTTAGTACACTTGGGTGACTGACGTGTTGGAGGGCCCTCCTGGCTCTGATTGGTTGTTTTCATTTAGGCACAATAGATTCCTGCAAATGCCATGAGGAGCACTAAGATGAGCCAGAAGAATGTGATTTTTTCACAGTAAAGTTTTTTTTTTTTATGTTGAATGGGCCTGTTCAGAGTGATATTAATATAATAGTGTTGTATTATTAACACTGATGTACAAACAGAAGTTTACATACACAGCAAGGTCATATGGGTGTCATGTCAGCATATAAGGGCCCCGACACACTGCGCCTACAGTCAGCCATGAGTCAGGCAGTCGGTGAGCGTCTGTCACCCTATTCTTTGCCTTGTGCTCCACAACGTTGAAACTAGTTGGCTCTTTTTTGGTTGTTTTTTGTCCGATTCAGCATGTCAGATTGGCTGTGGAGACGATGGATGATGGAACCCGTCGGAGAGTGAAATCACTCTGACTGGCACTTCAGCTCAGCACACGAGAGGAGAAACTGATGTGAGCCATTGAGCTCTTCAGCAGAAATGGTTTGCAATGTTTTCTTGTTGTTTGCTAGCTCAATGTGAATATTATTTGTTTTTTCAACATTGGATTTTGTTGTTCATGTGCTAACTGGCTAACTGGCATCTTGACTCTGCTCTGTCGGTCTTCTGGTTTTCTTTTTCTATTGATGAATACAGACAACCGTTGCCTTTTGGTATGGAGAGATATTTCATCTAGTTTGCTGTTGGCTCCTTGTGGTGTGTTCAAGCACAACTTTTTTTTGCTAGGACACAGACGACATAATGCCACACAACAGTCAGCCTTTGATGCTACTATTTATTTTTAAATTTCGGTTTGGTGTGTATGGAACTTAATAGATATTTTAAAATAACTCCATTTCACTGGTATGTAAAAACATCTTTGGTCAAAGATAAGAAAATCCATTAATAGCGTTGTTTTTGATTGCATCTTTTTCGCTGTGTTTTGTTCTTTGCTCCTCTTTTTGCATCATATAACACATCACTGAAAAGTACAAGAAATCCATCCACAAGCCAAAGCCCAGTGTACGGACAGACATACACACCTTAAAAAAACTATAACTGACTCTGTGCCTCCAAAAAGGTCAGGAGTTGTTTGTTGATGGACTGCAGCACATTTACCAAAAAAAAAAAAAAAAAAAAATCTCACTAGGATTTTATAGGTGATGTGGGCTCAGGGGGTCTTATTACATTATGAAATAATTAAAACAATTAAAATGTACTCAGTCCATAGAGAAACAACAATTAAAACTTAATACGAATCAATTACAACAAGCAAACCTTACTCAGAACGCATAGAAACATTTCCAAGAATTAGAGCTCGTAAAGAATCCATTAAAAACAAGATGTTTTCTCTGAACAGAAGGGATATTGTTTCTTAATTTCTAGTGCGGTACATCCGTCAAGAGATGGGAGTTCTATTTCAGCAAAACAACAGAACAGAGACACACACACAGACACGCAAACACCACGGGAGACGGGTTTTTCATGCCGTGGAGGTCACAGGTTGCTGATATGCGAGGAGACCTCAATCACACTGCTGGCGCACAAACACTTGTACACAGAGAAAAGAGAGACGGAGAGACAGAGAGAGAGGGAGGATTTGTTTAATCGTTTGGCCAAATCGGACAGATGGTCGTACACTTCCAAAAGAGCAGTGCGACTGGGAAAATGGGCCATCGGTGACCCTCGCGGTGAGTGTCTTTGTGTGTGTGCTTATGCATGTATGACAGTGTTACAAAAGCAAATGTTACACAAGTATTGTTTCAGTCCAATTGTAACCTGCTGCCAAGCCCTGATAGTAATCAGGCTGGCAGGACAGTAAACAGTGAAAGTGGGCTGCACAACAGGCATCAGTCAAGGCTGAATACCACCAGGAGAAAACCCCTGCACACCTCAATGCCTCCTTCCTACCCTGTTTCCTTCCCAGCCAAAACCCCTTCTCCCCGCCTCCCTCTTTTTCCCTCATTCTGTCTCTTTTTTCTTCTATTCCCTCTTTGACTCTCCTGCAACACCATCCAGACTCTGAGGTTTTTTCCTCTCTTCCCACGCTGCTTTTTCTCTTTCTAAAGTTCTTCTCATTCTCCCCTCTTCAGTCTATTAACGGTGACGCAACCCCGTCTTCAATGCAGCCAAGCAAAGATGAGCAACACACACGTTCCCAGACATACATACACACGCACGCTGGAGAAACGTAAACACTGTGGATATCATGCTCACAATGCCGGGTCAGACACTTTGTAACATAAGTAATTAACACACTGTTGAACCGGTCTTTACATGAGAGGAGAGCTCAATTACATGCACACAGAGCAAAGGACCATGCACACACACATGTGCACACACAAGGGCACAAACAAATATAAAGCACTTTGGCACGCACGCGCATTCTCTGGCGGGCGTCCAGACTGAGTCTTGTTGCTTGTGTCTATAAAGCCCTGAGCACCATATCGACAACTGTAATAACTGCGGCTGGCAGGAGAGAGCAGATTACAGCGGCAATCATAGGCCCCGCACACACAAATACACATCTTCTCTTTCTGTCAAAGGCCTGTTTCTTTTCATCACCAGTATAGATACACACATGTCTGGGTTCATCCTACAGCCTATATAAAGCAGTGATATTGTAGCAGCGGACAGCCAAATGGTAACAGTGTGTCCAAGGTTCAAACAAAAACATATTGTACACCAGTGATACTCAAATTATGGCCTGCAGGCCAAATCTGGCCCCTGATAGGGTGCTGGGTGGCCCCCCAAATATAGCCTAATTCACAATGCAATAATACTGGGAATTGTTTTTGTAATGTTAGTAAATATAAGGTGCCAGAGTGCATAAACAGCATCAAAATAGAGCTTTTTTATTTTTACAAAAAAGTGCCAGTGAAGGATCCCCACACCCACCGACATAAGTCTTAGCTATGCCCCTAATGTCCTTAAATCTGAGAAATGTCCTAAAATCCTATTAACATCCCAAAATCCTAGAATTGTCCTAAAATTTGAGAAATGTCCTATAATCCCAGAAACATCCTAAAATCCTAAAAATTCTCTGAAATCCTGCAACTTTCCCAAAATCCAACAAATGTTCTAAAATTTAGAAACATCCTAAAACCTGAGAAATGTCCTAAAATCCTAGAAACGTCTGGGGCTTCTGTGACTGGCCTCCTGTCCTTTTGCCAAACTGGCTCCCAAGCAAAGCAGTGCAATATCCCTGGTGTTTACAAAGACACAGCCAGGGTCACAATTCAGATGTAACATAATCATATAGAAGAATGTGTCATAAAAACATTGACATAATATGAGATAAAATGCTGTAAATGATTTAGCATCGCAAGTTAAAAAATATCAAATTATGTATGGAACTGCAGGTGCAATAATTTGACTAACAGAACATTGAATATTATTGATAGACTGCTAAATGAACTACGAGATGACTGATTATTAGACACTGATGAGTGTTTTTGGAGTCTTCACACACCTACAAATGCCATCCAATCTCACAAAGCCAAACTCAGACCAGGAAATTGTTCTTTACAGAAACAGAGAGAGGGTGAACAACCAGTCAGTAAAGCAGACAGCATATGAGTAAGCCAGTCAGCCAGCCAGCCGGTCAGCGAGGGTCTGTAATGGCAGTGCAAGGCCACCGGTGGAAAATGAAAGTAGGCTATATTGGAGTGGAGAGAGCAGGCTGAGATTGGGGTCAGAGCTATATGGTGCACAGGCCAAGGAGAGGAAATATGTGGAGAGGAGAGAACAGGACCAGACTGAACTACAGAGGAAAAAATACCACTTTCTCTAGAAAATAAAAGGGGAACTCCGCAACTTTTAGACAGAAAGGTCAACTTCACTTGTTATGAGGATTCCAACACATCCTTTAAAAACAGTTAATGTCCTTTTCGTCTCTGAATAAGCATTATTAAGTCAGACGACCCTGAGGATGTCTTTAGGGTGATATTAGTTGGAGACAGCAAATGTCCAGAAAGCCAGAGCAACATACTGGGGCCACAGGGTTTGAAAGATGTGGACGTTTACAAGTCAGGCACGGTCCAATAGCAGATGCTTTTCATTGCATTATAGAAAATTAGTTTTAAGCATTTATTACCCATTTTAGACATTAAAAGTAAAGGGATGGTGGCACTTAATTGTGTTTTCATATTGTACATCTTCTCATACTCTTATTTCATAAAACATTAGACCAAAAAAAAAAAAACACCCTAAGTTATGATTTCCCTTAAAGTCCAAATAAACGTTTCCTCAAAATAAAAATGGGTGCACAAAACACTTTAGTCTACTCCTAAAGGCATCTTTAAAAAGTTTAAGTATTTAAGGTTTTCTCCTTATATTGTTCTTATACTTAAGTAATCTCTTACACTTAGTTAAACTTTTGAACAGAAGACCTGAGGTATTACAAGCTTTAGAGCAAACAAACAAACAGTCCCCATGTAAACAAAACGTTTACTGCGGTAAAATCTCTTTCAGTGCAGTAAATGCCTTGACATTTTTCTTAACTAAGAAAACATTTTAAGGGATTCTGTGCAACACCCTTAATTAAGTCCCTTAGCTAAAAAGAAAATAAGCTTTAAGTGTCATTCTTAAGGCTTAAGGAGAAAACTACAAATGTTTTGTACAAGTGGCCAAGTGGATATCTGCCTCTGCTCCTTAAATCTTGATGCAGTTGCAGTTATGTGAGTCAAGACAGACCCCGAACTTTTCCCCAATAGGGATCAATAATATGCAAGAGGAATGGAAATAATGGAAATACAAGATTTAGCCAAAGGAGAGCCTTTTAAAGTCATATCAGCAGAATGATTAATTTCACCGTTTTGAGGATTGGTTTAGTTTTTTGTTTTACTGTTTTTAGGGTTATTTTTACATTTTATTTCCTGTCGATAGAGTTGGCAGCCACTCTGCCACTCTGTGTTTTGCCAGAGTAACCACTCCACACATATTAATACATAAAAACATACCTTCTAGTGCAAGTACAATACAATAACACCTGACATTAGATGAATATTAATCAGATGGGTGAAATTTGTATCAATCGTCAGTACAGAATGACAGAATGATATATAAAATATGTCAGACTATGACATTACTATTCCCACATTCAATTTATTGTTGTATCAAGGAATATTTATTAACTAACTGCAGTACTTGGATTGTTTAAGAATGATAGGTGTTCAAACATTGCTCTAGATACCAAAAAATGTACTATAGAATCATGACAGAGTTATATTTGACACACTGCCATGACATCATCCCTGCGCAGACTGTATGTGGACAAAGAGTGTGATGAGGTGGTAATGTATATGCTGGTGATAGTAAGTGTTAATACTGTGTATGGACACCACACCTGTGAAAAATGATACTTTCCTCTCCTTTATTCCCCACCTCCCTCTCAATCACCCTGTTCTATTCTCCTCTAATTCACCTCTCCTTATTTCTGTGCTGTTCCATCTCTTCTTTACTCTCATCCTTCTCTTTCTCTCTTTCTTTCTCTTCCGTCTCTCTCCATCGGCCCCCGACCAAGGCGAAGCGATTTGCAGCAGCAATCCGTCGCTAATTCTCGCTCAGCGTTCATGAAAAATGTATAGCAGGCAGACTGTAGGGAGATGCAGATTGGCGCTGGGCCCTCAGCAAGAGCCTGGCTCTGCATTAATGGAACATTATTTTCAACCTCTCCATCCCTCCATCCCTCCTCTCCATATACGTCTCCTCTCTCTCTCTCCCTTTGTCTTTTTCATCTTTTTATTATACTATACACACACACACACACACACATATATAATATATATAACAAATATATAACAAAATCTATCTGTCTATCTATCTATCTATCTATCCATCTAACTATCCATCTATGAAAATGCTCTTCTACTCGCTCTCAGAGTTTGAAATGAAACAAAAGCCATAAATATTCGAGGACTCAGTGGAATATTAGCAGCTCAAACAACCCAAACACAGCTATCTGCAATCTGAACAACTCTGCGTGTGTGTGCGTGTGCAAATGTGTGTGTTTTTTCACATGCAGTTGCTCGTGCATTTGCCTTCGAGCGCAGTGTGCAGCCAGCTAAACCTTCTCAAAGATAATAAGAGGAAAAACTTTATCTTAATCTTTAAAAGGCACAACGTGAAGTTTGAATCCAGCTGTGAAATGGGACGTGTGTGTAAGTGTGTGTGTGTGCGTGTGCCAGTGCATCTTAGCATGAATTCTCAGATACGTGCGTGTGTGTGCGTGTGTGGATGTGTTTTAAGCACAGGTATCTTATGAGAGTAGATTAATAACAGCACTGTAATCCATCAGGACTAGTCACAGTGTGGATCATGCATAATAAACCTCCCAAGGAGTTTACACACACACACACACACACACACACACACACACACACACACACACACACACACCACACACACACACACACACACACACACACACACACACACACACGCATACACACACACACTTCCTGTCACTATAGCAACACTGGCTGTGTTGCTGCCCCTAACTTCAAAGTCAGATGTAATTTCAGCCTCCCAGCAGCCAGAGGGAGCCATGGTGATGACAGAACATTCCTCCTCTGATGGCTCCTTCCTCCCTCCATCCCTCACTCACTTTTCTTCTCCACCGCTTCTCTGCTTCCTCTGCTGCCTCCTTCCTTCCTTCCTTCCTCCCCTGCTTAGCCAGCCTGCTGGGAGGCCAGGCATCCACGACCAGACATAAAAATAAACCCAGAAAGGTTAGAAGTGGATGACTGAAGCTAGGGAAAGGGGGAGTGAAAGGACGAGCAGATTCTAAAGAAGGGAGGAGGGAAGGAAAGAGGGAGGGATGTGATGCAGTCTCTCACTTATTCATTCCTTTTACAGCAACTTGGTCTGTGTTCTCTCTCTCTATTTCTCTCTGTTTTTCCCTGCTACAGTCAAAAGAGTGAAAAACGAGCAGAAAAAACACTATCAGCTGCAACAACTGTCACTCAACTTCAAATATGTGTTACTTCAATCCACATTATCATCCAACGAAGAAGCGAAATCCTCCCAGATTCATATACTGAAAAATCATTTGACAAGAGAACATTCCCACGTCCAAACTTCTAATGAATATAAAATAGACGTTTCCAATCTTCAGCTCAGATTGGCTCAATAACATTTGAAGCCATTTTAACAGTTAATTTAAATATTAATGTGGTAACAGAAAATCGCCATTTATAACAGACGGCTTAGTGCCAGAAGGGTATATCTGGCATTAATGGTTGGTGAAAATGAAATCTATACGTCAAACTTGAGATCGATTTGCTGTTCTGAAATTAACATGAAATATTGTTTTATCGGGAGCAAATCAAACACAGAGTGAGCCGAGGTGACGCCCAGCCGGGATCTTTGTCACATTTTTAGAACAACATCGGATGTAACACCTCGAGAGGACAAGCCAAACTGGTAAAACACGCACTGTGTCATGTTCATTTACTGCATATATCCAACATCACGATAAGGCAGCCCTGGCTTTCACACACTGTCACGCTGTCGACTGTCCCGTGGTGGAAAAGGGAGGACAGTCAGGAAGGTGTTGATGTGAGTTTTGTGTCCTTAAAAAACTAAAAGTAAGACATACACCCTGCTGCACTAATAGAAACACACACAAATGCACACATCACCCCAGACACACATACACAAAGTCATCCACTTTCCATTTACATCATCCATTTTCTACAAGATGTTTATGCAGAATCCTGCTTGTCACTGAAATGCAGATCAGAAGTGTGTGTGTGTGTGTGTGTGTGTGTGTGTGTGTGTGTGTGTGTGTGTAGCTGTGTTAATGGAAATCCACAGCACTGAGCTGCTTCTCCATCTCTGTCCTATTTTGTCCTGAATTTGAACTAGTCTTCCTAATCTGTTAGAAGAAACAAGCTTTGACAAAAGCCACCAGCCACAGAAGGAGATCTGTTGGGCAAAGGATGAAAAAAAAAAGACACAGAGGGGAAACATTTCTCTCCTTCTAGGGTCAGTCATCGCTCCCTCTCCTCCTCCTCCTCCTCCTCTCTTATCTCCCCCCTCTGCCTCTCCTCCTCTGTAGGAGAGGCTGGTGGAGAGGCGCCAGTGGAACGAAACTGGTGTTTTCTTAACCAAGTTCATCCCTCTCCATTTCCCCCTCACTCTCAAATCATGAAGCCTGTCACACACTGGGGGTGTACGCATGTGTAAGCATAGGGGTAGGTAAGTGTGTAAGAGTAGTGCTCAGACACACACACACACACACACACACACACACACACACAGTTTCTTGCCTCTGCTGTGCTGGGCGTCAGTCGGCCAGCCTGTCAGGGCTGGATGGGTATAAACATGGCCTCCTCAGCAGCTGCGGAGCTTCTCTCCCGTCTCTGTACCACTGCTGCTCAACCTTGTGTTACCAGTTTGCTTTAACAACCTACACTGGCCAGCATAGTTCCCAGTAGGTAGAACAGTGTGTAGCCATCAAATTTTGCCATAAGATACAGCTAAAAAGCCTTCAAGCAAAAAATACTTTATTGACTCCCATAGGGAAATCCTCTGTTTAGTGTCTCTCCTCCACAGGGGATGAGAGTGCGGTGTCAGCTGCAGAGGAGTGCTGCTGGGGATTCAGTGTCCTGCTAAAGGTGCGGCTACTTGTCAACATGGAGGTTCAACAGGGTTCCCAAAGCTTAAAGCAAGGTAGATTTATGACTTTCTAAAACGTTTTTAATGCCACACGGAATTAAGACCAATTTTCTAACGACCAAAGGTGAAGACGGACAATTTTATTTTACTCAAATGTTCATTGTAGCATAAACACGATTTTTTTCAGTGAAAAAGTTAGATAATCTATGTCAAATGTTGAGAAAAAACAATACTTTTTAGAGTGGAACACACAGAAGACAATGGAAATATTATATTAGCGTCAAAATATCTACCAACAGAAGTGACAGATATTTTGTGTGGCAAAACAATTTTTGTGTTTCTCAATCTGCACTTAAGATTCCATTGCCTGGATTTCCCATCATGACGAGTTTTAGAAAAGGAATTTATGAAATTATGTAACAACAACAAAAAAGACATGTTACCACTTATTTTGAGATTTTAAAGTGCAACATCATAATTTTTTAAAATAAAATCCTTCTTTCATGTCTGAGCATTTTTACAAGTTATGAAAGATTAATTTAAGTAAATTCCATACCAATTACAACCTTATTTTTGGATTAATGAATTCAATGCCTTTTAAGTCTTTTTGAGGATCCGCAGGAACCCTGGTTCAAACCTCTAACCAATGGCTGGCCTCTTTTCAGGTGCTCATCATTTCAAAACTGGACATGTAGAGCTGCAAAGTGTGTTCAAAATTCAAACTGAATCCCAAGCTTTATTCCTCTCAAGGCTTTCCAGACATGTGAGCTGCTGAAATATTTAAAAAAAAAAGAAAAGCTACACACACTTAGAAACCGCCTAATTAACACAACAGTGTCTACAAATACAGTTTCAGACATGATCCCAGGTGAAATCTCTGGGTTTGAGATGATGCTGGTGATGTGTTCACATGAAAGTCCCGGATAAATTTCAACTGCGGATCAATTCCACTTCCTCTCCGTCTGTGTTTTCAAGCCGTCGGGGAACAAATGGTATGGCCCCGGCAAAAACACGTGTTCCCAGCTCTTGAGGATCAAAAAACTATGCGTGTACATGAAACTGTGTGTGCGTGCTAAATGATTCATGAGGAGCAAATGAAAACAGGCTGGCACACAAGCGGAAAAATAGCCCGTGTGCATTTTAGATGAAGCCAGGGTCCTCCGACTCGCTGTGTCATGATATCTGGGTCTGGGGTGAAACGGGGCAGAGGTGGAAACACCCTGTGTATTACGCAAATTTGAGGAGTGTGAGAAATAGTGCAAGTTTAGTACAGAAATCCTAAATCATATGGTAAATTATGGAATCCCGGGGAGCACATAGGGTCTGCCAACACATAAAGGGACAATGAATCAATCACTCTGACTTCCCCACATTTGAGCGAATAGGTCTGCGGGTTTAAGACTGGCGTGACCAGAAGTATTCCCCTATACCGCAGAGTGTGAAACTGGCTTCAGATTAGCTGTCCTGTTCTCAGAGCCGCAATGTGTTCATAGCAGTGGCAGGGAGCTGCTGTGGCCTTCAGTGCTGCTGTCTGTGCTAAGAATAGGCAGCAGGGTCCAGAGAACATCTCGTCTCTCTGAGTCTCCCTGCCTCCCTCTCTCCCCTACCTACCCTCCTTTTCTCTCTCCAAATGCTGCAAAAATATATTTGAAGTATACGTCGAACGATAGAGGCAGAAATTATATTCCAACATGGAAAATGCACTATGCGTTGACAGAATTTTGTCAGTTTAATTTGAGTGGTCTCTTAAAATAAATACTGAATGATTTGCAAGTACAGTACGTAATCTTTGTATATTTTAAACCATATGTCAACAGCAATAAAAGAGGCATATTTTTCTTTCCACCAGTCCCTCCCCAGTACTTTTACCTCCTTTCCTCCTTTCTCTCCCCCATCACTCCCTTCCTTCTCTGTTCATCTCCCTTCCATTTCTATGCTTTCTTGACTCCCTCTGTCTCCCTTTCTCCTCTCCTCTCCTCTCCTCCCCCCTGTGTGCACTAATGTGGAGGCTGAATCTAACCCTGCTGGATGACATTACTCTGTACTGCCTGCTGGCCTGTCTGCCTGCCTGGGGACTCTAAAATAAAACACAGCAGTGGGGAGAGCTGGAGTGAGAGCACATTACTGTATAGGCGGCCTGACTGACATGCTCTGATAGAGAGCACACACACACGGTGTGTGAAAGCGGCTCGCAGAGGACAGAATGTGTATCAAAGTGTGTGTTGCGTGTGTGTTTATGAGCAAAGGGTCTGTGTGAGTGGGGGTGCAGAGAGAGAGAGAGAGAGAGAGAGAGAGAGGAGGGGAGCAGGCCTCTCCAGCTGTGCCCTGTCAATCATTCATGACCTAACACTTGGAATAACAGAGGAGGGCAAGGTGGACAGGAGTGAGGGGGAAGAGACGGCAAGGGAGAGATAGTGTTTCTGAAATTTTTTACCTTTTGTCTGATGGAAAATAAGTCAAGGAGGGGCAAATGAGCATTGAAAGACATTCAAAAATATTTTGTGTGTGTGTGTGTGTGAGAGTGAGTGAGAGTGAGTGTGTGTGTGTGTGTGTGTGTGTGAGTGAGTGTGTGTCTGTGTGTGTGCTAGTGTGAATAACATGTCGCTGCCGGAACCTCATAGCCTGAATTCAACATCCCTCACCCTGAACAAGTGACAAAAAGATAACCACGTTTCACTTCACCGCTTCACGCCCTCTCTCTCTCTCTTACTCATTCTCTTTCTCATCCTGCTCTTCACTCCCCCCCCACTCCAACCCCCTTCCTCACCTCACCCTCCCACCCCCAGCTCTCTGTCTTTCCACATGGCTGGCCATCCTCTCCCATGTCCCAGAGGATGGGAGGCTGCGCGGCAGCTTGGCAGGCTGTCAGGGGAGTGCCGGAGAGCAGGGAACATGTAGTGACTGGAACGGGGGTGGCGGTGGGGCTGAGTTGGGGGGAGATGTGTAGAGGAGGGGGGTCAGTGGGTACGAAAGCCCTGGCTCCTCACCTCAGTGTGGCACTGGAAGAACTGGCTCTGATTAGGGATGTTAGGCAAAAGATGCAAAGCACTGAGGGCGCTGCAGAGAGGAAGAAAACACAGAGCTCTCACTCCTCTGTCATCACACACCAGAAACATCACCACCACGCACAGCGGGAAATAACGAGGAAGAAGTCAACATATCATCTTGAGCCAATCATGTGGTCCCGTTCTGTAACCGACATGACATATCAAGTTTTGTTGCCACAACTGACATGGGGAAATCATGTTAATCTTTAAAAATGGCAACAAAGAGAAGCTACTTTTTCAATAAAAGCAGTGATGTCTGATGTAT
Organism: Plectropomus leopardus; assembly: GCF_008729295.1. Classification (NCBI taxonomy): domain Eukaryota; kingdom Metazoa; phylum Chordata; class Actinopteri; order Perciformes; family Serranidae; genus Plectropomus; species Plectropomus leopardus. The sequence continues at coordinate 20,933,275 of NC_056476.1, forward strand.
CCAAGGGGAAAAAAAGTTATGATAGGATAAAAATATCTGTCAAAAGTTATGAGATACAAACTGCATATGTACAAATGAAAACCAAATAAAGAACTGTTGGTTTAACCTTCAGCTAACATTTACATCCCTGTATTTCTGTTCCTCTCACTGCGTGATGTGAAACTACAAGGAGGAAAAAACATATGGGGCAACTGATAACTTTTCTCCAAAGTTTCACTGTCGACTGATTCATCTGCTCAATAGATGATCTTTGCTCTGGCTCCTGACTTCACTGTCCAGTAGAACTGGAGAGACAGGCTGAGCTAGACCAGAGCAAGTCTGAAGAGGCTGAAAACACTGTGAGAGGAACACTGTAGTGCTGATGCTAACAAAATTAGTACCATCCACAAGCCAAATGCTATTAAAATATGCACATAGCTGGTAGATTTTATATAGTCACTGGCCAACAAAACAATGATAATCTATTAAGAGGCTGGTAAGATTTTAACATTCACTAGCCACGTGGCTGGCTCTCACCCCCTCCCCCTCTCTCTTTCGCTTTCCTTTTTGCCACAATTGTACTTCATTTGTTATTTACGACATCTATTGCACGTCTGTCCGTCCTGGAAGAGGGATCTCTCATCATCATCTACCACTCTTCCTGAGGTTTCTTCCTTTTTTTCCGCATTACAGGGGTTCTTTTTCGGGAGTTTTTCCTTGGGTGATGTGAGGGTCTGAGGGCAGAGGGATGTAAAGCCCTCTGAGGCAAACCATGTTTTATGATAATGGGCTTTATAAATAAAATTGGCTTGACTTGACTTGTCTTGACATGGCCGGTGAAGGGGACAAAAAAGTTAATTTTGCACCCTGATGCTAACCTTTTATTTGAAATTAAGTGGTAAATGCCAAGTCAGTCTGAAATGACACACTGAAGAAACTACATTAAAGCAACTGAAGGGTAAACAAAGTAAACATTCCTCATTCATTCATTCATACTCAGAACCACTGTGACGAAAAAGCAACAGAATTCACTTTTCAGGATCTCATCATTGACAATATTTTGATTCATTTGTTACGGTTATTATAGTTTATTTATTATTTGTTTAACTTTTTTCCTATTTTCAGTTTCTTTCATAATTATTGCTTTCACCATGTTTTTACAGTCATATTTTACATTTGTTTATTATCTAACCTCACATCAAACTTCTTCTGTTACATGTATGTGAGGGGTCTGACTGATTATACCTTTTAATTGTAGTGAATATACCAACAGATTTGTTCTGTAACACTGGGAGGCTTTTGTTCTGAAAATAATAAAAATATGTCCAAAAAAAGCAACAGAATTCAATGTCGACGCCACGCTTAAACACATGGATGTTAGCATCAGAGCCAAAGCTACGTGCTAATGCTACACTAACAAGCCAGTGCTGAGCGCTCACTTTGTGCCTTTCTAATTGAAGCATTTAAAGTGATGGTGATTTTATATCAACAGCAGCGTTAACAACACACATACTGTACAATGATGTGGAATGCAAGGCATGCTGCATCTCCAATACATTACATTTTAAAAGACCCATGGGGCCCTGTGACTTGCATTTGTGATAAGTTACTAAAGCTCTTTTTCCCTTTGGTCTCCCTTCAAAAATCCCGCCACATCACACAGCAGACTCGTCCCAAAACAACAACATGACACTTTGCCGACCCGCGCTCCCTCCCTCCTGACAGAGAGAAAGGGAAAAAAAAGATGACAGCAGCTTTAGATCTGACATCAAACGCCGGCGAGAGAGTGAGAAAGAGAGAGGGGAAGAGAGAGAGAGAGAGAGAGAGAAAAAAAAATGGTTACATCTCTGCAGTGACAGCTTGCTGGAAGAGCCTGGCAAACGCCGAGCGATTTCTCTCTCCTTCTCTCTCTCCTCTTCTATCTATCCATCTCTCCCTCTCTGTGTCTCTCTCTCTCTCATCAAAACTTGCCGCCGATTAGGATCTCGGCGAGCCATGCGCTTTGGATGGGATGTGAAAACACACGGAGAACCCAAGGGGTAAAACGCCAGGATTAAAGTGGTGAGGGAATATGGGGTGATATCGGTGGTGGTTCAAATAGATCGGCCCCCGCGACTGCAGTGGCTCCTCGCCTCGCCTTGCTCTCTCGCTCCGGATTCACACACTGATACATCAAGGCCATTTCTCATTATAGCATGAGGGTGGGAAAAAAAAGCTTTCATGATGCTACTTTAGAGGGAGAGACAGAGAGGAAAAGGGAAAAAAGGGGGGGTAAAGAGTGTGGGAGAATGAAAATGAAAGAAAAAAACAGAGAAAAAAAGCAGAGATAAAACAGATGACATACTACTAGTATGTTATGGAGGAAAAAACTGAGAAAGAGAGAATGTGTGGCTGTATGTGCGCATGAGAGAGAAGTAGGAATCACTTGGAAAACTGACAAATAAATCAGCCGCTGATTTGAATCAAAGCAGCTCATGACCGATGAATACAAACTTTGAAAGTATCACTCTATGGAAAATGGCTTAATTTGAGTTCATGCACTTAATTTAGCTTTTTTTGCAGTTTATTCCTCCTCTCCCGAGGCAGCTCCAAAGTATCTGGTAAATTAAACGGCCCGCACCTCAAGCAGTGCCAATATTTGCGACCATTTGAAAATGTCTATTTATTCTATTCTTGAAAGTGCTGAGGAGCTGTGAGGGGAGAAATGATAGCGAGCGAAAAACCGATTAGTTTAGCCAAAAAAACTGGTGCAGCCCACATCTCTCTACCCTCATAGATCAGCCTGGCCTCGCCATTTCTTCTCAATTACTCCTCCAGTCAACCTGCTTAACGATTTTTTTTGCTCGCCCAAATGCCAAATGCGTGTGGGTTTGCATGTGTGACTGCGTGCATTAGCGGGGATGTCTGTGTCCGCGCATATGCTTTCTCTGTGTGTGTGGGTGTATGTGCGAGTGAGTGCATGACGCTTAGGCCACGGGCTGATGCATGTGGCCTTTTCTGCCTTCAGGGTGGACGCCAGTCAAAACACAGACATGAGCTCTGAAATGAGCAGTCAAATCCATGTCTCCCATGGGCCATTAGACAAAGAGGCGTGCCACAGGGTGAAAGGAGGCATCTGATTGGACAGAAAAGCTTACAACTAATGTTAAGACAGTAAGCTGGAAGACACAGGAAGCGCAGGAAGACAAGGAAATTAAAGTTTTTTTGATAATTGATTATTTGTTTTGGTGTTCGTTACAACAAAGGACCATCTCTCTCTCTCACACACACTCACACACAAACACAAACACACACGCAGAAGCTTGATCTCTGAAGTGTTATTCTGTATGTGTCAAATTTAGTGATACTTTGTGCTTATTGGTGGGCAGAACTGTCAGTTTCTCACAGCGATAACGACCCCTCAATCGATGTATCAGTTCAGTGATTAATGATCTAATATCAGTGCAAAGTGAAAATATCAACCACTATCATCATCTTTAAGAAACACTTTTACTTTGAAATTCCAATGGCACATCTGTGCCACCGTCAAACTGCGGCAGGCAGATTAGGGCAAACAGCCAAGAATAATATTATGGAGATATTTACTTCTTTCTTGGAAATAAATCAGAATTGTGGAAATATTATTGATTTTGGAGAAAAGACGGGTAAACAGACAAGGCGCGTGCCATTAGCCGACAATGTAGTTATGAGATAAAATACTCAGGAAACATGAAAAACCTAGCTGAGAATCTTTCACTGTTAACTCCACCTTGACAACAGTAGCTGCTCTGTTTCAGCAACATAAGGCTGAAAAACAAAAACGCAGGCTGAAATTCAACCATGCTGCTCTGACAGAAGACGCAGCGACTTAAACCACTGTAGAAGAAGTAGAATGTAATTTGTTAAGCTACGAGTAGAGGAAAACACCACTAGCTGCTGGGCTAATTTATGCAACGTTAAGGCCATAGGTTGAAGCCAATAATGGTGATAAAGAACAATGTGTTTGTCTCTGAACCTTGACAGTTATTACTGAGCTGAGTTTTATACTTTTGTTAGATGATTGTGTTGTAAAGCCACGTCTGTTAGTGTATGTACATTTTAAAGGAAACTTCACTGTACTTAAATGACTACAACTATTTACAATTACTTATGTGTTTTTTTTCTTTTATGGCCAAAGGAAAAAAAAAGGGGGGTTGCAGCTTCTTCTGTAACAGATTTTGTGAGATAAGCACGTGATGTTTTTGGATATCAATTGCAGAGCCCTGAATTGAATCAATTCTAAATTGTATGTCTGTTCAAAGAATCAATAAAATATCGTATTTGAAACAAGTGATGTGCACACTTAAGTCACTCACCGGCAGACTGGACGGGCGGTCCTGGGAGACGCTGTCCTCATTGTTGGCCTTCCCAGAGTTCCCTGTGGCTGGTGCCCTGGTGCCATACGTCTCCGGCTGGGCCTCCTAGAAAGAAAGAAAACACTGAAAGTCATTTACATCCATGATAGATAAATTAAAAGGATTTATTTGACATTGCATTGCCAATGTTTTTGAACTCTGAAGGGGATTCTAAATGAGGATATTACAAATACTATATGTCATGTATTTTGGCAGTTAAGAGGGGGAAAAAGACAATTACAGCATACATCACAGTAAGAAGTGCTCAAGGTAATTTCAAAACATTGTCATTACAGTGTCCTCTCTCTATGAACATGTAAAGAATAATAAGTTCATGGTTTAACTGACTTCAGGTCATATTTGTTGTAAGTCTTTGATATACAAATTCGAACGATTCTTACAAAAAGAGGTGCATTTTATGTGCATGGAAAAAAAACAAACATTTTTCTTCCAAATATTGGTCGTGACATTGATTCAAAGGTGCAGTATCTCCTGCTAAACACCAGTCATATCAACAACACTTTTGTTATGATGAAAATTGTCTATAAGTGTGTGACAGAGACTGAGAGAGGGAGTTGGACTGCTGTGATAAAGACTCTGATTCCCAGTTAGATCAAGTCACAACACAGAGAGGCACGTTGTACAAGGAATTACACACACACACACACACACACACACACACACACACACACACACATACAGTACATGCAGACTGAAAAACATCCAAACACGCACCCATCAGCACACCATACCCGCCAATTCATTTCAACCAAATCCCGGCCTAACCACCCACTAATCCTCGAAAAACACACACGCACGAACAAACACACACACACCACTACACACACTCAGTCCTATTGTTCAATCTAAGTCATTTTCTTTCCCTCTGTAATCACAAGCCTATCTAGTGTAAACCAATTTTCTCCCCATTGTCGGAGGTGTTGCCCTCTCCCTCTCCCTCCCTCTGTATCTCTCCCTCCTTCCCTCTCCCTCTTCTTTTCATTCACCGCGGAGGTCGTTCCTCCATCATGTTAAGCGTCGGCAGCACAATGGCAACTTGTTAAAGAGCTCTGTGTGGAAGGATTAGTGATAACTGATCGGCGAGACGCGGCGAGAGATCACACACGAGTGCTTGAACACACAACCAGACACAACATACACGCAGCCGCAGATTTATGTTATATACACACATACACACACACACATGCACACACATACAGGGTGTGTTCAGGCTTTTACTTTCAAAATCCATTTTTCCCCACAGTTTGATTTCTTATCTGTTGTGTGATTATACTGTAGTAGGTGGGCAATATCCCTGTCAGCTAGGTGATATAATTTTATAGCTGAAGATTATCCTTCACAGCGAGAGATGTATCATGTGAAATGGATCTATTATTAGAGCATTAAATGTGTCGTAATTTGTGCTTCCGGGGTGAATGACACCAATTCGGTACTTTTGTGCTTTCTCTGTGAAATCTGATGTAGGGTTTTAAACACACTCTACCTGTAAAAGTTACTCTACACACATTTGCATGCTGCATTAGCAGCTGGGCACACACAGAGACAAAAAGTTAATGTATTCACCCATCCATTATTAAAAGAAGGTAATTTAATGACCTTAAATGCCCTAGAGTAGTCTCTTCAAATCCACATTTCAATTATTAGCCGATTAAATCACTGAAGCACTAATTCTAAAAATATAGGAAATATCCTAACGTTTCCTCAAATGGCAATTATTCTATCTGTGTAGGCATGTGTTGGACCAAATACATTTCATGCAACTCCACACTATTGCATTAGTAGCGTAATTTTTCATTCACTGATTTACTGTAAATCTATGTCACCCTTGTGCAGTGCTCCTAAATCTGCTCCTCCAGAGTTGTTGTTTAGAGTGAGGTCCCTGAATATATATCTGTATCATATGCTTCAGTGAGGGTCATTTTCTATTCAGTTAGCCTTAATTTGATTTAAAATAAACAATTATAATGATTTTAGCTCTCTCAGCTAACAGATGGAGAATAAAGGCATGTCAGAAACATTTAAAATTACAGTCAAACTGGCATCATGGGAGTGTCTTGCGTCCACAAGTTTATATTTATATTTCTGGTCAACAAGTGGATCAAAACATGATGCAAAGAGAGAGAGAGAGAGAGAGAGCACATGCTATTCAATTTTTCGAAAATATGTCATGATGTTCTTGAATAAAATTAGAAAACAAATTTCCTGTTCCAGTCCTTGATTATAATCGGCTGAGCCACATTCAAAGCCATTGTAAAACACTCTATAAACACACAGCTGTGTGCCAGTACTAGTGCACAATGAATTAGCGATTAATTCGCAGTTTTTCATTAACTAGAAGTAACTGGATTTTGATAAAAAAAAATGCATAGTATTGATGTGTTGATATGATCAATATTTTCAAACAGCTGCATGTCATAATGTGAGATTTGTGGTTTACTTTTTCACCAATTTCATGTCATTTAAGTGAGGATGTGGAGTATACTAGATGTGAAAAAAGTACATAATCCCTCACTTCTACTTGCTGATGATCTTAACATTTGTGACCGTGATGGCACTGAATTGTTGTGTTGTAAAGTTGCACATATGTGACTTATTTTCAGGTCTCTCGTGTCAGAGATCTTGGTTAGAGTTTCGGAAAAAATAAAGCTTACTAACTATGTTTTTTAATGTACACTTTAATATAATCACAGTTGAAAATCGGCCAATTAAATGGAACATTGAGCCAGTATCTTGCCACAGTAGCTCCCTTATTTCAATCATAACCCAACCCCCCCTAAACCATGTCTAAAAGCCAGAGGGAAACCCTGTTCACCTAGATGTGGATCAATCACTGGATCACATTATCACCCCATAAGTGTGTGGGTGCACAGAGACACGTAACAACAGGATCGCAGCAAAGAATGGAGGTGCTATTTTAAAAACAAAGCCACTCTGGTTTCCTCGTCAGGGCCTTGGGCAACCCCTGTGTTTGTGTGCACAGCCCCCCTGTGTTTATCAATGGGAGCCTGGACGCACGCCAAACGTCAGGCTTTTATTACATGGTCGGAAGTGCTTCGTTTGAAGCAGAAACCCGGCTTAGACACAAATACACCTCCACAGGTAAATAAAGGCCCGGGGAAGAAGGGGAGGGAGGAGAGGCGAGGAGATGTGTGGCGGCTCTCTGATAGGTGGACACACACACTCACACGTGCACACAGCTCGGTCTGCAGATGAAAATGCACACATGGACAGACAGTCGCTCACACAGTGAAATGAGAACAGAAGAGTGGCTGCTGACCCAAGTCCAATATTTACTCAGGCATATGAGTCTGTACTCTGTATGTGTGTGTGTGTGTGCGTGTGTGTGTGTGTGTGTGTGTGTGTGTACTCGAGGGGATTTCCGTTTTAAGTGGGTCAAAGTGAGGTTAGCCTCATACTACTGTTTACACTCACGTTCTTACATCATCACTGTCAACTGTAATATGGACGGAGAGGGTGAGAGAGACAGAAACAGAGAGCGGGGAGGAGGGAGGGCAGATGCTGACAGAGAAACACAGAAGGTGAGATGCAAAAGAGATAAAGCAGGAGAAAAGGAGGAGGCAGGGAAAGCGCAGGGTGAGAGAGAGAGAGAGGGGAAGCGAAGAGAGAGAAATAAGGATGAAAAAAAGTGTAGAAAAAGCAAGCGCAAGAGAACATCAGAGGCAAATGAAGTAGTGCTGCGAGTGCATCCTTTCATTTGAGTTTTTTCCAGTCCATTGTCTCAAAATCCCATTTCCCAGCTAATTTAGAAGCTTCTAAAATACACTCCACTCCATACCTTAAGCCTTAGGCCACAGCTAATCCTGTCTTCACACACACACATACGCGCACACACACAGACACGCTCATTCATCCTCCGTGCTTTTCAAAAGACTTCTTCTTGGCATAGTAGAAACGAATGAAGGATATTGAAGGCAAGCGTTTGAAGTACATGAGGGAATGCAGGAATCAAACTGTGAGTTAAATGCTATTAGACAGCTGTGTGGAGAGGCAGTGTAATATTAGATTTGATTGAATAGATGACTGCTGAATGTGGTGTAATATATAGAGCCGGAGAGGCTTTATGCGGACGCAAATCAATATTGCAGCACCGTGTTAATCCCAGCCACTCAGGAACGGGACTCAGCCGGTAAGTGTGAAATGTTCGCAAAGCGGGAACGTGTCGATGTTGCGCTCTGACGACTGGAATATAAGACTTCCAACATCCCGCTTTCGAAAGTAGTTAGTCTGGTTTGTGATATAATCTCTGGCACTGTGTCAGTATGATTTTAGACTTTGTTAAAGGGAAACACAAGAGGTCAAAGGTCAAGTTGTGCTGTGAAACATCACCACCTAGCATTCTCATCCTTTCAGTTTAAAGAAAATCTGGGCCACAAACAGTCATTCCAACCATGACATAAAACCAATTTGACACTTCCTTTCTTTTTGGCTCACACCTAATTTAAGAATGTTGTACTGAGCCTTTTTGGTTGGTTGCACTGCACACTTTCTACCTCTACATTCAAGCAGGGAGCAAGGTGAAATGTTGCTTCGCTTTGCTTCGCTTTGCTTCTATGAGTTTGATTGCCTCGGAAAACAGCCGATGAAACTGTCATGACAGCAAGCGGGCGCATTTGATGCCGCCACTTGACACAACAGAAAGCAGCGGGAGCAAAGAAATTCACAGCCATTACGTTAAGCTGATTTTGGCTGACATCTGTCTCGATCTCCTTTTTTTAAAAAAAAAAAAAAAAAACAGCGAGAAAAAGATGTGTTTAAACTATACTTCAGCATTATTTTTTTTGAAAATTTTAACATGCTTGCTTTTTAATCCTTTTTTCCACCGCCTTTGTCTGCTCTGGGCTATATTGCTTTTATAAACTTTGCGTGCGGGTGTCAGTGTTTTCGTCACACACCGGCTCTCGCTTTATCACAGAGGTCAAATGAATTTCTCAGCAGCTTCTCCTCACATTCTCTGTTCTTTTTCTGTGTTGGATGTGTTTTTTCTACCTTTCATTCAAATACATTTATTTTTGTTTTTCCTCTTCCATCAGCATCCGCTCACTTCTCTCCTAACTGCTCCCTCACTCCACCTTCCTCTCTCCTCCATTCTCCATGTCCTTCAAACTGCATTCCCATCTCTTTCTTCTTATCCATTCCTCTTCCTCTTTTCCTATCAAACTCTCCATCCCATTTTACCTCTCTATCCCACCTCCATTTCTCCCATCTCCACCCCGCTCTCCCCACAATCCCTCGCCGTCTCCAGCCGTTCTCCTCATGACTACCAAATGAATTAGTCATCCCCCTTTTTCCCCTGCACCTTGGCAGATGCACATCTCCACAAAATCTGACGCTAATGCCATTAATATTCATTAAAAATTAAGCTTAATTGCGTCCCCCCCCACCCCTAAACCCACTGCTTAACCACTCACATGCGTGCGCACGCACGCAACACACACACACACACACACACACACACACACACACACACACACACACACACACACACACACACACACACACACAAAAAAAAAACATAAACCCCACTGCATTTGACCACCACCCTCTGCCCCAATACCCCAAAGTTGGGGAGTCTCTGATGTCCATTGGGGACACACACGCTCAGATATAGCGGGGTCTGTCACCGGGAAAAGATGATGGAAAGGTCAGCCAGAGGCAAGAAGTGTTTGCTGCTGTATCTAAGTGTTTTTATTTATGTGTTTATGTCCTGCTTTCTATTCGTAATTCATGTTGAAGGCAGGGTTTTTAACTTTCATTCGGCCAAAGCTGCCAAAAAACGACCAACCTTTCAAGAAGAAACACTAACAGACATGTACAAAAAGCCTCTATGCATCAGGGAGAGGCGGCGGCGGTGGTGGTGGTGCTGTGGTGGTGGGGGGGCACACATCCATATTCAACACCCGGCGTTCACACACGCGTTGGTTCAGACTTGCAGATACGCACACATGCTCACACCAATCAGACTGACTGAACCGTAATTAAAGCAACAATCAGCAGTGAGAGCGAGCTACACCGTGTTCTGAAAAATGTGACAAATCAACATTTGGTTATGATGTGCTTGTCTTTCATGTTTTTCTTGACACTTACATCTTTTGATCCGTTTCGGAATATTTGGAAAACATCGCAGTTACATTCTGATTATGTCAGATACGCTGTAAATATATTATAGGGCAGACCTACTTTCGTCTCCTGCAACTGCCTTTTCAAACCGTGTGTCGGTTTGGACTAAATGATGGGCATTTATTCCCGGCTACAGTCTATTATTATCATCACAGGAAAGGTGACCATTACAATGGAAACAGCTGCTGTATGTGCATATGTGTATGCAAGCATGCCTGTGTGTGTGCGCCTATATATCTGCGAGCTATGTGAGTGTGTTTGTGTGTGTGCGCGTGTGTGTGTCCAGCCTATCTTAATAGGCCCATTTGTAGCAGGGCCTGTTCTAGTGCTGTGTCCTTCAGATTGGATTCTATCTCAGCAATCCCCCTGACCTTTAGCACAAAGAGACTACAAGAGAGGACCAGAGCTGCGACACAGGACGCACACACACAGCCTGTACACACACACACATATTCACACATACACACACACACAGCCACATGCAAGCATTCAGTCTTGCCTGTATAAAGAGAAACACACACAGACAGATAGAAATGCACAGACAAACACGCGCTGGTATGTGTGCAGGCCGTCCCTTAGGGATGATGTCAGATGTAGCTGACAGTGTTAGCTGCACATGCCGTTGCCAGGGCTTTCATTCTCATTCCTCTACACAGGCTAATCAAATAAGAGCCAGTCTTTGTACCATCTTCACTTCACACACTCCTCGCAAGTCCCCATCACCACCACCCCCATCCGCCCATTCACTTCAATTGCTTTGGCTCACAGTTAAAGAGGACATCCACCCAAACTAGTCTACACCCACATGACTTTTGCTAAAGCATGGAGGAACAATAGCGGCATGTTGGCGAGCTCGACTTTGACTGTGACATTTTTTTTTTTTTTGGTGTTTTCTCTTTCTCTCTCTCTGTCTGTGAAGTCTGTATCCAGGAACAAATGTAGCGGCATTTCCTAACAAATGGCAGCTAAATGAGGCCCCTAGGGTGCTGTGCCGCTAACTACCGGCCCTCTTTTTTTTCTCAGCCATTATGATTGTCCTAACCGTTCCAAAAACACCTCTCCCGTTCTCGTTCATTTGCATTTGAATTGCAGCTCGGCTGTACAAAAACAAACATAAATCAAAAAAGGGAAAAAAGAAAGAGAGAAAAAAAAACAGTGGCGGATTCTAGTCGAGCAATTAGCGAGTGTCAGTCAATGTGGAGGTAAAAAACACACTAAATTAAAAACATTGTCTCAAACGCATGCGGACACACTATCACACACACGCTCGTACACACAAAATCTCGCTGACATATACAGCATAAATATATATAATTCTTTTTTTCTTTTTCAATTTTATCATTTAGTTTTTGCCTGAAAACTCATCAAGCTTAAGTGCTCGTCAGCGGCGGCCAATCGGAGTGCAGCAGGCCCAGGGTTGCCGTGGCGATACGCGGGGACATTTAGAGGACTCCGATAAACTCTGCCATTTAAAAGGTTATGACAATTAACGCGGCTCTCCGCAAATTACCACTGCCAGACCTTTACCCACGGACGTCTCTCTCTCCCTCTTATCACCCGGCACCCAGCCTCTCTCTCTCTCTCTCTCTCTCTCCCTCTCTACCTCCTCCTCTCTCTCGCCATATGCCCTCCATTTCTGCAGCCTGTCCTCCCTCCATCCCTCACTCCCTCCCTCTTTCCGTCCACCCCCTTCCAGCCAGCAGCACTTTTATTATCCTGTTAATTAACAGGAGTTCTTCACTTAATATTCAAATGGTGACCAATTAATGACATTGAACTTTGGGCGCCCCACCCACCCACACGCAGTGCCCCCTCAACACACACACACTCACACTAACGCACACACACCTTCCTCTTCACTCTCACCACATCCTATTCACTTCACAAGCACTCCTTCCTGCCTCTCATTTCCTCCGTCTTGTCTCCTTAACTTCCCTTCCATCCCTCCACCTTGTCGCCAAGGTGAGCTCCCATTTCCGTGTGTGTATGCGTGTGTGTGTGCGCACACTGAGGGGGCAGTCACGGTGATTGAGGCAGCAGAGCAAGTATACAGTGAGGGGGTAATAAAGCCAGGGGGGCAGGACGCAGAAAGGCTCGGCGGCCTTTTAAGTGAGCGTAAGAGGGTACAGGCGTGAGTCGCGGAGGGCTGGGGAAAGGGCCTGCTGCTGCAGCCGGTCGGGGGCGGAGGGGTGACAGACAGGAAATAGGAAATGACACACTGGAAGTCATGAAAGGTAAAGGAGCCAGGTGGAGCCAGGTGATGTGCCAGTGTGTGAGCACCCTGTGGTTTATAAAGGGTTTCCTCTGTAGACCTGCAAATATGTATATATGTGAAGAAAATCACTTTTTCACATTTAAAGCTACAAGAATGTAGAATGTGCATAATGAGAAAATAATTTGTTTTACAGTAAAAAAACATCCTTGACTTTGGAAACAGGAGTTTACAAAACATTACTTGAAGGTGAATATAGTAGCATTTCTGGAACTTTCCATAGTATCACATCAAGAATGAACTTCCAAGGAAATGTGAATGAGAAGTCTTCAAAGTGTTCAGAAAAACAGAAATTTGAACACACATGATTCCATAAACAACTGGGAAGATTTTATCTGCAAAGACAGATTGTGTGATATGATCAAAAGTTGCAGATCAATCACTGCACTGCCATCCGTACTGCTTAATGTGGTCTTCTTGCAGAGATGTGATTTTTTTTTTTGTTTGGCAGTTCACATTATTTGCTATCTTTGGCCAATATCAGATTTCACTGGAAAGTGGTTACAATCCTGTATTGACTCACATGTACAAAAGCACAATAACAAAGAAATCACAAGCAGCACACTGTCACACAAAAGCAACTATAATTGTTATTTTAGGTGTTTCATATATAAGTTTCTGTGAAGTGGAAGCCAGCAAATTTGTGCGCAGATGAGGCGAGGATGAATACTAGGAGCAGGAAAAATAAATTTTTAATAATGGCATTTTGTGGAGCAATGGCTGCTACTTCTGTATGAAGGTGTGTTGGGATGTGGAGTCGCAGCTGGAGTGGTGGGAACATGATGTGAATGGCTTCATTGAAATACAGTCCCCCTTTCAAAATTTGACCCTAAAATACCTAGGAGGTCTGCCACTTCACTGTCCGTCCACTGACCACCTCTATTTCAGCAGATTTTTGTATTCGCTAACAGACAGCAAACAATTGTGACGAATGACAATCTAGAGTGATGTAAAAGTTGCATAAATCCTGATATGCGTGTTCAGACTGAGGTCAACTTGCAAAAAAAACAAAAAAACTTGTATTTGATTTTGAACCACATATGAAAGTGGGAGTCACATATAAGGAAAAAAAGTTTCTGAGTTCTTTTCCCCCCACCAAATTAATTTCCTTTATGAGAAAGATGTGATGTACAAACATACATACCGCGTTTCATATACAGATATACAATGTTGCTGCTCTCCAGTGAAAACCATGTATCTCTGAATTTGGTGATTTTTCATTTTTCATGTTAATTGAAGGAATGAATGGTCCTTTGTGGATTGGGAAAATCCTACTGCTTTTCAAAAAACATTAAAAAAAAAAAAAAAAAAAAAAACTTTTTCCAAAGGACAGCAACAATCTGGTTTCATGGCAAAATTTTAAATTGTTCCAGAACATTTCATATTGTCGTATAATTGTGCACAGTACGTCAGTGGTTACTGTCTTTTCAAAATAACAGTAAAATAGCATTATAGCCTTGAACTGGCACGGCATTCACCCTAGTGTTTTTAGTTTACACCACATGCTGGACATGTGATGCTGTGCTCATGAGCATCACTAATCTAAACCAATGAATCAGCTCCCTTCAATGTGGGTCCCTGTAAAGTGAGCTTGTCTCCTTCAATCAGCTGAGAGCTCTTCTGTGCCACAGCAGCAGTCCCCAGGGCCTACTTTCAGACAGGAAGAGGAAATAGTTAAGGCCAATAGAGGAAACGACCGGCGGGATCAGTTTCACAGAGGACAGTGAAGAGGAGGGTTTTACTACGGGGAGTAAATGTCACAGGGAATGACTTCCTTCTTCAAAGACCAGCAGTGAACTCCACTATACACCCAAATACCACTGAGTGGCATATTCACCATACACTTTATATGATGCTAAAACAAGGCAAGGCTATATTCTGTTACATGTAATTACTCTCCAAACATAAATCTAACACACCGTTTCTTGGTGACAAATTAAATAGTGGGTGCTCCATGGAATAGCTGATCAAAGCCAGCGCCATGTTCTCACCACATTATGAGTTTAAAGTCTGGCAGCTGGCCAATGTGTTGCATTTCACCTCCTTTCTCTCCCCCCTCTATCCTGTCACACTCCAGTGTATACTACCCAATAAAGCAAACATGCCATAAAAAATAATCTCCAAATTCTTGAAATTACAGCTCTCTCATTTCCGTTTTTATGAGGTAGAAAGTATTAGAGAGTAACAAAATATCATGCACTTCATCTGTTATGCGTCAAGTGCAATATGGTCGGGGAGGAGGAAGAAAGGGCACCGATTTTCTCCTTTTAAGCGATTTGTCTCACGCTGTAATTGAAGCCAACAATCAGACCGAAAACATTAGGGTCATGATATTTATAGGGTCTGTTAAAATATACTTTCAGAAAAGAGGCCCCTGTTGTATGGCTTTTTAATATTTCTAGGGCAAAGCAGGTATCTTTTGCTGCTGCAATTTTAACCGCAGTGCGCCTTGATTCAAGACCGTTTGGTGGAAAGTGAAAGTATAAAAATAAGAAACCAAGTAGTGTGTGAGGTCAAAAAGCCCTCTCAATCAATTAAGCTAAAGTATATGTCACAGTGTTTTCTTAGAACTACAACTCAAAATCATCATTTTAAAAATATCTGGTGTTCTTCTCAAACACCCACAGCACTCAAAAACCACCAGCAAACCACCCACATCTACTTTTTTTTTTTAAAAGACCTACTTCTTCCCTGATGCGATATTATATATTTTTTTATTTTTCAGTATCAGCCTTGATGTCTTAGAAATGTCTTTTTAGCCTGCTCTGCTCCTCGCAATCAGATGAGGTCACAGGAGTGCAATAGACTCAAAGAAAGACGGCATTTTCACTTCGATTTGTTACAAAACCAGCTAATAGCGGTTGGTTGCAGAGCAAATTCTGTGTCAAAGGCAGCTGGAATGGTTCCATCAACTGGAGGATGTCCTCTGGCTAGGGTTAATGGGAGTGGAGTGGGGGGAAAGGAACTGCAGAGAGCGCCGGAAGAACAAAATAAAGAACTTTTCAGCTTGGATTTCTCAGAGTAATGCAGGGTCAAAAAACAGGGGTCAAAGCCACAATGACATCCTAATCTGGCGTGTGCTTGCAAAAGTGTGTACGCGTGTGCGTGTGATCCGCTCCGTGCGGCTCACATCATGTCTCATTTCAGCCCAGAATCACAGACAAAGGTCACCGTTTGACCTTTTCACAGCTCAGAATTGCAGCAGCACACTCGGCTGATTAGTGTACACACAGAGACACTTATACAAAAACTGATAGAAAGACGCACACTTGCGGAGAACAGAAAAAGAAATGAAAGTAATGCAGCGCTGAGAGCTGAAAGCACACCAAATCTTCCATTTGTAATCTTGGACAACTGCACAGCGTAAGTTCAATTTGCAAACATGTTTACTCTTGGATCCAAAATCAAAGACAGGGACCTAGTTTCTTTGTTATTTAAATGTATTCTGGTATTTTCTGGTATTCTTTTCCTTTCTAAATTCCTCTCTCTCTCATTCAATCGATGGACAATTAACTTTGTCTTAATGCCACCGCACAGGCTTGTTTTTGTTATGTGCAAAATGTCATGTTTTTTAATGATCAATATAGTGTATTTTCAGTAATTACTCAAACATAAATTGCTGAAATCAAGTGAGTGCCTAGACCTGGACTTTGCATTTGTTACACAAGATGAAATAGATGCAGCTGAATGCAAAATATACTGATGTATGTGCAAAAAAAAAAACTGTCTGAGGGAATTTAGCCTATTACCAACAATACATTTCAATTTATAAATATTCTGTATATCTAGCTGGAAAAATAGTCCTTTAACCCTTTGAAACCTGAGCAAATTGAGCTGATTTTCTTTTTTTCAAAAACACAGAAAGCAGGCAATGGGCAACTTTTGTTAAAAAAAAAAAAAGACCCACATATTAGGAAGAAATCAGTGAAAAGGTTACAGGAAAATGCAAAAAGTAAAAGAAAAAAAGGGCAAAAGAACAAAAACAGGAAATTCCCTGAAAAAGTGCTGAAATAAAATAAAATTAATAAATATGAGTAACAATAATTTATGATAACTAAAACTATTTTTATTGGTATTTTTCCATAGCTATTTAAACATTTTCTAATATATATATATCTTTTTTAATGTAATTTTCTTGTCATCCTTAACTATTTTTTTTGCAATTTGGGGGACATTTCTTGCCAAGCCGCTAACTGCTTCTTTTCCCATGTTTTTGCAAAAAAAAAAAAAAAAAAAAAAAAACCCCAATTTGCTCATGGTTTAAAAAATATAAATGCTTGTGAAATGCTTCTGAAGGTAGCACAAGAAAACTGATGTCAGGTTTCAAAGAGTTATCTGTTCTTGTCCATTAATAGCTGGGTTTGTTGTTCATTCCCCACACCAAGCCAAAATGTAAAAGTATGGGAGTTGGGAGCTTATTAGTCGATAGAAAGAGTGAATTTAGTTGGTCTACAGTTTGATGCTGAGCAGACAGGACTCAGGAGGTGTCGGCATATTGCCTGCTGTGTTGCTGGGACATAAAATGCTCTATAGCTATAACGCAAAGGAAGAATTTCTTGATTAAAGGTAGAGACTGCGGGATGCAACACTGATGCAGTGGCTCCTGAAGGTATTGTGGCTTTTATGTCGCGTTAACAACCACGTGTGCTGATTGAAACATTTCCCTTAAAGTCGCGTGCATAACAATGAAAACCACAGGCAAACTGGCTCTGTGGTCATCACAGCAGTTGGCATAGCAACCAATGTGGGGCCTAATGACACAGGTGAACAGGGCTCTGGCCAATCAGAGTGCTCGGGCAGAACTACCTGATGCGTAAATGTCAGCAGGGGTCAATTGCCGCCACATCATCAGCAATGATGAAAACACACCATTACTGTCACAAAATGTCAACCTGGCCACAGATCTCAGCCTCTCCCAGTTAGAGTGAATAATGTTTGTTCAGTAGGCTGCGCGGTCTGTGTGTGTGAGCAATGCATGTTAAGTGAGGAAACGAGTAAGTGCTTTTTTCAGTATGAGACAAAAGGCATGCTGGCTGAAATGTGCACTCAGTATGAAAATTACTATGCTAAGACTAACGATTTCCTTTTTTGACAACCTGCTTTTGTGTTCACAATGGTTTTTTGCTTGGCTATTTGTCTTGGTGTGCTCAATATTCAAAGCTGTCTAAAGGAAGGTTTAACTACATCTCAGTAAATCACAGTATAACTACCTAGACAGATTCGACTGCACTGCTGCCAAATGGCATCAGCTAGTTCAGACGCTAAATAAGTCTATTTACATTTGTGAACTACTAATGGCGAAACACAGCATCTAGGCCAAAAAATGAATGCAAATATTGGGCTGTCCTAACCCTAACCCTAACCCTAACCCATGTTACTCTGTGCTTCATGAATGTGCCATTAAATTATAGGGGGGACAAAACTTACAGAGGAAATGTTTTTGCATTGCATATTTTTCTTTCAGTTTCCTGATCAAGTCTGTGTTTATTCCACACAGTTCTGTCCTGTTGTGTACTGTATGAGCTGTTCATGTCATGTCTAAGTAAAATCACTACTGCAAGTCAAAGTCCTATCTGCAATTTTTAGTAAAAGTTTTACTTGAGTAAAGTGAGTTTTGGAAAGAAAATAAGTACTATGGATGTGCATTTTAAATATTTGAGTACTTGCATTGAATTATTATAGAGTACTGAAGTTCTTGCAAAAAGAAATCTAACATAAGAAAAAGAATGTACATTTTCCAACAATGGAAAACGCGCAAATAAAAATTCATTTACTGAACAACCCGGCTTCAATTAGCCCATTAAGCCATAAATCCAAAGTTAACAAAAAAAATCGTCAAACTTT